>NC_084622.1:52930013-52987513 GCF_033978795.1 Nerophis ophidion
AGATGAAATATATTCTTGTCCCCAAAAGGCCTCACCGATGCGGTCCAGGCGGTCCAGGGCCACGGTCTCAAAGGCCCTCCTCATCATGGGGTACTCCTCCAGGACCTCATTGAAGTTGTCCACCGACAGAGAGTAGAGACGACAGTAGTTGTCTGCTCGCACACTCGCCGTCCTTCTGCCTCGAGTCAACAGGCAAATCTCTGCAGGGAAGGAAGAGGAGAAGTGACATGTTGCCTGTCCTCGTTGACAATAGAAGCAGGGAGGGACATGTAGCCTGTCCTTATTGACCATAGAAGCAGGGAGGGACATGTTGCCTGTCCTCATTGACCATAGAAACAGGGAGGGACATGTTGCCTGGCCTCATTGACCATAGAAGCAGGGAGGGACATGTTGCCTGTCCTCATTGACCATAGAAGCAGGGAGGGACATGTTGCCTGGCCTCATTGACCATAGAAGCAGGGAGGGACATGTTGCCTGGCCTCATTGACCATAGAAGCATGGAGGGACATGCGGTCAGGCCAGAAGGACAATTCTCACTCTTTCATGTTTGGACACGTTAGGCACAAAATGTAATAAATAAATACATTTTTAAATAATTACCTACACATTTAATTGGAATTAAAGACATATATGTGTTTTTAAATGTTCCATTATTTCATTTAATCTAAATATATGTTTGATTATTTACATTGTTTGTTGAATATTTAAATATTACAAAGTATTATATACGTACATTACAAATTACATAAATATAATTGATAAGTTCAAGAATGTTCATTAAATTATTAAATCAATCAATCATTAAATCATGGAGTCAGGTTCAAACACTCATGACATCTATTAAACAGACAAGAAGCAAGGAATTAAACAGATTACAGAGTTTCATAAATAAAAATAGAATACTCGAAGAGAACCAATATGGACACAGAGCTGATGTTTCAACTTCAATGGCTTTAATTGAAATCACAGAAGAAATGACCAATGCAATAGATAGTAAAAAATGTGCGGCAGCAGTGTTTATGGATCCAACTAAAGCATTTGACACAATTAATCACAATATTTTAATCAAATAACTAGAACGATAAGGCATCAGAGGGTTAGTCTTAAATTGGATAAGAAGTTATCTAACCAACAGGAAACAATACGTGAAACTAGGCGAACACACTTCTACAATGCTAAATATATCCTGTGGTGTACCTCAGGGATCAATACTAGGACCTAAACTATTCAATCTCTATATAAATGACATTTGTAAAGTTACAAGAGATTTAAAGTTAGTATTATTTGCGGATGATACAACAGCGTTTTGTTCAGGAGAGAACACACAGAAGATAATACAAATAATAACAGAAGAAATGAACAAATTAAAAAAATGGTTTGACAAAAACAGACTATCATTGAATCTCAGTAAAACTAAAATAATGCTATTTGGTAACAGTAGAAAAGAAAGTCAAACATAAATACAAATAGACGGAATAGAAATTGAAAGAGTAAATGAAACCACATTTCTAGGTATAATGATTGATGATAAATTGAACTAGAAATCTCATGTAAAAAATACACAACATAAAGTAGCAAGAAACACATCAATAATGAATAAAGCTAAATATGTTCTAGACCAAAAATCACTTCATATTCTCTACTGCTCACTACTGTTGCCATATCTGAGTTATTGTGTAGAAATATGGGGAAATATCTACTAAAGTATACTTCAGTCATCAACTGTGTTGCAAAAAAGATCAGTTAGAATAATACATAATGTTGGATATAGAGAACATACAAACACTTTATTTATTTAATTAAAGATACTGAAATTCCACCACATAGTGAAATAGCAAACAGCTAAAATGATACACAAAGCAAACTATAACCTGCTTCCCAAGAATATACAACAATTCTTCTCAACAAAAGAGGAGAAATATAATCTTAGAGAAAAATGTAATTAAAAACATTTGTACGCACATACAACACTTAAGACCTTCAGTATATCAGTATGTGGAATTAAATGATGGATGGGATTAAGCAAAGCAATCAAAGAATGTACTAATATGATCCACTTCAAGAAACTCTTCAAACTTCAAGTGTTTACAAAGTACAAAAAAGAAGAATCATGATAAACATTCTGATTTTATTCACCCATTCATTCTTTCATTCTCAAAATAATCTTACTTATCTCATCGTATGGAATATAACTTACTTCACCAATTATATATCTATTTATTCTTATTGTGATTACTTGTGGAGTATATTGTGAATACATTGAGAACAGGAAGTGAACAAAAGTTTTAGCAACTGTTATGTAAAAGAAAAGGGGTAGGATTAAATAAGCTCTGCTTCTTCCTACTCCTTTTCCAACATGTTGAAAAGAGAAACTGGAAATTGTGATGTATCATGTTGTATGCAGCCATGATGTATCATGTTGTATGCATGCATGTGTGATGTATCATGTTGTATGTGTGATGTATCATGTTGTATGTGTGATGTATCATGTTGTATGTGTGATGTATCATGTTGTATGTGTGATGTATCATGTTGTATGTGTGATGTATCATGTTGTATGCATGCATGTATCATGTTGTATGTGTGATGTATCATGGTGTATGTGTGATGTATCATGTTGTATGTGTGATGTATCATGTATCATGTTGTATGTGTGATGTGTCATGTTGTATGCATGCATGTATCATGTTGTATGTGTGATGTATCATGTTGTATGTGTGATGTATCATGTTGTATGTGTGATGTATCATGTTGTATGCATGCATGTATCATGTTGTATGTGTGATGTATCATGTTGTATGTGTGATGTATCATGTTGTATGCATGCATGTATCATGTTGTATGTGTGATGTATCATGTTGTATGTGTGATGTATCATGTTGTATGTGTGATGTATCATGTTGTATGCATGCATGTGTGATGTATCATGTTGTATGTGTGATGTATGATGTATCATGTTGTATGTGTGATGTATCATGTTGTATGCATGCATGTATCATGTTGTATGTGTGATGTATCATGTTGTATGTGTGATGTATCATGTTGTATGTGTGATGTATCATGTTGTATGTGTGATGTATGATGTATCATGTTGTATGTGTGATGTATGATGTATCATGTTGTATGTGTGATGTATCACGTTGTATGTGTGATGTATCATGTTGTATGTGTGATGTATCATGTTGTATGTGTGATGTATCATGTTGTATGTGTGATGTATCATGTTGTATGTGTGATGTATCATGTTGTATGTGTGATGTATCATGTTGTATGTGTGATGTATCATGTTGTATGTGTGATGTATCATGTTGTATGTGTGATGTATCATGTTGTATGTGTGATGTATCATGTTGTATGTGTGATGTATCATGTTGTATGCTTGCATGTTCCAAATAAACTCAAACTCAACTCAACTCAACATTAAACAAAGACAGAATTCAATTTAGCTCAATTGAGGAGAAACGTGTGGGCTGTACTCTTGTAGAATCTCCCACCACGCTCTGACCAAAGATTGTACGCCTCCTCTTTTCCCGCCATCAGTGTGTGAATGTGTGTTTGAATGGGTGAATGTGGAAATAGTGTCAAAGCGCTTTGAGTCCCCTAAAAAAAAGGTAGAAAAGCGCTTTACAATTAATACAAAGGTAAGATACGTAGATCTATGCCATTTTCATACATAAAAAAATTAAATGTAAATTTTCTTGCAAAGTCCAGAATTATGAAGATTTTTAAAAAAAATGTCAAACGTGTCTTTTAAAAATTAAATGAGGAAGAAAAAGTGCAAAAGGTTGCAGTAGTTAGATGATGAAACATGAAAAGAGCACCGCCTCTCAACTCTACAGATGGAGCACTTAATGCAATTTCTGCAGCTTAGTTTGCCCTGACCTAATCTGCCGTGCCAGATCAGGAAAATTAAATAATGCGTCATTTAAAAAAATAAAAAATAAAAAAAAGAGACATATTTTTGAGGGCAGACATATTGCGGACAATCTCTCACGCTCTCACTTTGCTGTCCCGTTTATTGATTTAATCTCTTTTTGTGGCATGACAACTGCTGCCAAACTTTTTGCAGTTTAGTGCTGACTTCACACGGGGATACTTCTTACCAGGCTGACACCCACACAAATGAGCAATTGACTACACAACAATTGACTACACGACAATTGACTACACATCAATTGACAACACGACAATTGACTACACATCAATTGACTACACGACAATTGACTACACGACAATTGACTACACGACGATTGACTACTCGACAATTGACTACACGACAATTGACTACACATCAATTGACTAAACGACAATTGACTACACAACAATTGACTACACGACAATTGACTACACATCAATTGACTACACGACAATTGACTACACATCAATTGACTACACGACAATTGACTACACATCAATTGACTACACGACAATTGACTACACATCAATTGACTACACGACAATTGACTACGCATCAATTGACTACACGACAATTGACTACACGACAATTGACTACACGACAATTGACTACTCGACAATTGACTACACGACAATTGACTACACGACAATTGACTACACATCAATTGACTACACGACAATTGACTACACAACAATTGACTACACGAAAATTGACTACACGACAATTGACTACACGACAATTGACTGCACATCAATTGACTACACGACAATTGACTACACAACAATTGACTACACATCAATTGACTACACGACATTTGACTACACGACAATTGACTACACAACAATTGACTACACATCAATTGACTACACGACATTTAACTACACGACAATTGACTACACGACAATTGACTACACGACAATTGACTACACGACAATTGACTACACGACAATTGACTACACATCAGTTGACTACACAACAATTGACTACACATCAATTGACTACACAACAATTGACTACACAACAATTGACTACACAACAATTGACTACACATAATTTGACTACACAACAATTGACTACACGACAATTGACTACACGACAATTGACTACACATCAATTGACTACACGACATTTGACTACACGACAATTGACTACACATCAATTGACTACACGACATTTGACTACACGACAATTGACTACACAACAATTGACTACACATCAATTGACTACACGACAATTGACTACACGACAATTGACTACACAACAATTGACTACACGACATTTGACTACACGACAATTGACTACACAACAATTGACTACACATCAATTGACTACACGACATTTAACTACACGACAATTGACTACACGACAATTGACTACACGACAATTGACTACACATCCATTGACTACACATCAATTGACTACACAACAATTGACTACACATCAATTGACTACACAACAATTGACTACACAACAATTGACTACACATCATTTGGCTACACAACAATTGACTACACAACAATTGACTACACAACAATTGACTACACAACAATTGACTACACGGCAATTGACTACACAACAATTGACTACACATCAATTGGTTACACGACAATTGACTACACGACAATTGACTACACGACAATTGACTACACGACAATTGACTATACAACAATTGACTACACGACAATTGACTACACGACAATTGACTACACGACAATTGACTACACGACAATTGACTACACAACAATTGACTAGACAACAAGCTGGCTAAAACTTCCGGTCACACACAATTTGAACACAAGACAAAGGTAAGTAAAACACACTCTCACTAACTGATGTACTATGGGATGATGTGACTGTAAATAAACAATAATTACAAATACACACGTCATAAAACAAAACTTGATACTGCAGGGCGATGGGACTGATACCAGGAGCAGCCTGCCACATCTTTGTGGCGGCCATCTTGGTCAGGGCAACTGTCAGGTCAAATATAATGGGACATAGATATCACTTTTAAACAGTTTTCATGTGGTTTATTGTCAACATCAAAAGCTGTGTCAATCATGCAAAAACACTTGATTAGAAAAGATCCAGAAAACTTACCGTTGAAATTTTTTACCATCTGAAAGGGCTGTGTTGGTCCTATTCATGTCTAAAGTTCATCTATAGGGATGTTTGATAATATCGGACTAACGATATTATTGGCTGATAAATGCTTTAAAACAGGGGTCCCCAAACCTTTTGACCTGGGGGCCGCATTGGGTTAAAATAATTTGGCCAGGGGCCAGGCTGAGATATATATATATATATATATATATATATATATATATATATATATATATATATATATATATATATATATATATATATATATATATATATATATATATATATACACAGAGGTGGGTAGTAACGCGCTACATTTACTCCGTTACATTTACTTGAGTAACTTTTGGGATGAATTGTACTTTTACGAGTAGTTTTTATGCAACATACTTTTACTTTTACTTGAGTATATTTATAGAGAAGAAACGCTACTTTTACTCCGTTCATTTATCTACATTCAGCTCGCTACTCGCTACTTTTTTTTTTATCGATCTATTAATGTTAGTTTTGGTTAATGACAGCTTCAAAGTAGAATCTACGCATGCCTGCGTTTCACCAATCACATGCAGTCACTGGTGACGTTGGACCAATCAAACAGAGCCAGGCGGTCACATGACACGATTTATACAAGTTGAAAAACGTATTGGGGTGTTACCATTTAGTGGTCAATTGTACAGAATATGTGCTGTACTGCGCAATCTAATAATAAAAGTTTCAATCAATCAATAAAAAGTGTAAAGGAAAAAGGGCACTTTTTATTTCAACCGTACTTCCCGTCAAAAGCCTAAAGACTGATCACACAGTTCCTGTCTTCACAATAAAAGTGCCGCTCCATCGCGCCCGCGCTAACAAAATAAGAGTCTCCGAAAGCCAGCGCAAACAAGCTAGCAAACTACGGAGTTTGCCGCCAATGTATTTCTTGTAAAGTGTATAAAAACGAATATGGAAGCTGGACAAATAAGATGCCAAAAACCAACGACTTTCATGTGGTATTAAACAGAAAAGAGGAACTTTTTTCTCCTCCATTTGAAAACGTGGACATCTGAGTCCAATCATTGCAAGTCATCAGAATCAGGTAATACACCAATTTATAGTCTTGTCTTCATGAAAGATAGGAATCTATATGTTAAACATGCATGTATATTCATTAAAACACCTTCAACATGTGAACAAAAACGGCAAAATAAATAAATATAAATGATATACTGTATATATAAATGTACGTATATATATATATATATATATATATATATATATATATATATATGATTTGTGTGTGTATAAATGATGTGTGGGTGTATGTATGATATGTGTGTGTATAAATGATATGTGTGTGTATGTATATGTATATATGAGGTAGATCACCTCGACTTGGTCATTTACTAAGTAATTGATAAACGTTGAAAAACTTATTGGGGTGTTACCATTTAGTGGTCAATTGTACGGAATATGTACTGTACTGTGCAATCTAATAATACAAGTTTTAATCAATCAATCAAATCAATCAATGCCTACTGAGGCTATGGTGCTGTTAAGTTATTGTGGCTCAATGTGCCATTTTTTAATTTTCTTTTAATGTACTATTATTTAATATATATTATTGCTTTAGTTGCTTAAGAGATATTCCTGGCTCTGAATTTGCTCATTGCTATTTTTATGTTTTTGTGCATTATTTGTTGCTGTAATCAGGTTACTCATCAGTTACTCAGTACTTGAGTAGTTTTTTCACAACATACTTTTTACTTTTACTCAAGTAAATATTTGGGTGACTACTCCTCACTTTTACTTGAGTAATAAATCTCGAAAATAACAGTACTCTTACTTGAGTACAATTTCTGGCTACTCTACCCACCTCTGTATATATATATATATATATATATATATATATATATATATATATATATATATATAAATGATATCTTGTCATCGATTGGAAAATGCATTTTTAGACGATGTGATTTGCCTGAGCTGCTAGGAGACTGAGAATAACAAGCAATAAGCGGTAAAAAATGGATTAGAAAGGACAGATTAAAAAATAAATAAATAAATAATAATAATCAAAAATAAAACGATTCTAATTTTAAACTTGGGCCGTAGTTTGGGGACCCCTGCTGTAAAATGTAGTATTGTAAATTATCGGTATCGGTTTCAAAAAGTAAAATTCATGACTTTTTAAAGGGCCGCTGTGTACATGAACTTAGGGAGAAGTACAGAGCGCCAATAAACCTTAAAGGCTCTGCCTTGGCATGCCGGCCCAATCACATAATATCTACAGATTTTCACACACACAAGTGAATGCAAGCATACTTGGTCAACAGCCATACAGGTCACACTGAGGGTGGCTGTATAAACAACTTTAACACTGTTACAAATATGCGCCACACTGTGAACCCACACCAAACAAGAATGACAAACACATTTACGGGAGAACATCTGCACCGTAACACAACATAAACACATCAGAAATAATACTCAGAACCCCTTGCAGCACTAACTCTTCAGGGACACTACAATATACACCCCCCAGTAACCGTCCCCAAATCCAAACGCACCTCCAACGCCGCCCACCTCAACCTCCTCATGCTCTCTCAGGGAGAGCATGTCTCAAATTCCAAGCTGCTGTTTTGAGGCATGTAAAAAAAAATGCACTTTGTGACTTCAATAATAAATATGGCAGTGCCATGTTGGCATTGATTTCCATATTTTGAGTTGAAGTTCTTCTCTTATTTTGGAAAACCTTGTTACATAGTTTAATGCATCCAGCGGGGCATCACAACAAAATGAGGCACAATAATGTGTTCATTCCACTACTGTATATATCGGTATCGGTTGATATCGGAATCAGTAATTAAGACTTGGACAATATCGGAATATGGGATATCAGCCAAAAAGCCATTATTGGACATCTCTAGTTTGGGGTCATTGTCCTGTTGGAACACCCGACTGCGCCCAAGACCCGACCTCCCCCCTGATGATTTTAATTTGTCCTGAACATTTAGGAGCTAATCCTCCTTTGTCATTATCCCATTTAAAGCAGCAGTTCCATTGGCAGCAAAACAGGCCCAGAGCATAATACTACCACCACCATGCTTGACGGTAGGGATGGTGTTCCTGGGATTACAGGCCTCACCTTTCCTCCTCCAAACATATTGCTGGCTATTGTGGCCAAACAGCTCCATTTTGGTTTCATCTGACCACAGAACTTTCCTCCAGAAGGTCTTATCTTCGTTTATGTGATGTCAGATGGAACAAAAAGTAAGCTGTTTGGCCACAAGACCCAGCAATATTTTTGGAGGACCAAAGGTGAGGCCTTTAATCCCAAGAACACTCCCACATTACCTCCAATATACGTTTGTATTTCGGTATTGGTTGATATCGTAATTGGTAATTAAGAGTTGGACAATATTGGAAGATGGGATATCTGCAAAAAAGCCATTATCGGACATCTGTAGTTATACGGTCTGTTAATACTACATTTTGACGGGAAAAAAAGCCTGAAACCCTGGAGATGGAATCAAAGACCCCCCCTTGGAGTCCTTTTAAGTAGACGATGTGGTCATTTTTCCCTGCTGCAATAGTGAGGAAAGTTAATCTGCTGAGTGCATGTGCAAAATAAATCAAAAGAAGGCCGACTGTTAGCAATTGTTGACATCAGCACAAAAGTGAAGTGGGAAGAAGAGGACATGAGCATGTGTCCCACAGCAGGGGGGGGGGACATTACCTCCAAAATAAGAGAAGAAGACATGAGCATGTGTCCCACAGCAGGGGGGAGACATTACCTCCAAAATAAGAGAAGAAGAGGACATGAACATGTGTCCCACAGCAGGGGGGGGGGCATTACCTCCAAAATAAGAGAAGAAGAGGACATGAACATGTGTCCCACAGCAGGGGGGGGGGAGCATTACCTCCAAAATAAGAGCCGTCCAACAGCTTGGTGTCTTTGCTGCTTTTGGTCAGCACGCTGACCACGCCGTGCTGGATGAAGTACATCTTCTTCCCGATGGTGCCTTCCCTGATGATGTAGTCGCCCGGCTGGAAGACCTCGAAGTGCAGTTTGGTCAGCATGGAGGTGACCAGGTTGGGATCTGCGTTGGCAAACAGCGGCATGGAGGCCACCAGCTTGCGGCAGTTGAAGTTGATGATCTCCTGGCGGGGGACAGCGGCAGCTGTGACACCTTTGCAATCACCATAAAAGCAGCGCTCCGTTAATCAGGTCTCCGGCATGAAATAATCAGATTACACGGCGATCACCATGACGCTGGAAAGATACGGACGTAGATTAGGAACAAACCTAATCAGTTGTGATCAAAGCCAAGTGAATTCATCGACTCATATTATCTTCAACATAAGGTGAATGTTTATATTCAACTTGAAGCTTTAAGTAAATAATGCTGGAGTCCAGGACTGGGCGATACTTTGTGGGCTTGTCTCTCTGCGATAGAGAAAGTGACTATATGCTGATATTGGAGTACACCTTCTCACGCAGTTGCTTTTAGCTGCGGGCATCACACTACAGCAGGGGGAGGGAACCTATGGCTCTCGAGCCAGATGTGGCTCTTTTGATGACTGCATCTGGCTCTCAGATAAATCTTAGCTGACATTGCTTAACACGATAAGTCATGAATAATTCCGCTGGTAATCACAGTTTTAAAAATAATGTTCAAATTATAAAACATTTACATGCATTTTAAACCAACCATTCATTTTCTATCACACCTGTTCAAGATGTCACATTATTGGTAAGAAGTATCATATTTATTATTAGTTAGCTTTGGTCCGTATTTTACTGTCACCTCATACGTCACATACTGTCGCCTCATACGTCACATACTATCACCCCACACGTCACATACTGTCACCTCATACGTCACATACTGTCACCTCACACGTCGCATACTGTCACCTCACACGTCACATACTGTCACCTCACACGTCACATACTGTCACCTCATACGTCACATACTGTCGCCTCATACGTCACCTACTGTCACCTCACACGTCACATACTGTTACCTCATACGTCACCTACTGTCACCTCACACGTCACATACTGTTACCTCATACGTCACATACTGTCACCTCACACGTCACATACTGTCACCTCACACGTCACATACTGTCACCTCACACGTCACATACTGTCATCTCATACGTCACATACTGTCACCTCACACGTCACATACTGTTACCTCATACGTCACATACTGTCACCTCACACGTCACATACTGTCACCCCACACGTCACATACTGTCACCTCACACGTCACATACTGTCACCTCACACGTCACATACTATCACCCCACACGTCACATACTGTCACCTCATACGTCACATACTGTCACCTCATACGTCACCTACTGTCACCTCACACGTCACATACTGTTACCTCATACGTCACATACTGTCACCTCACACGTCACATACTGTCACCTCACACGTCACATACTGTCACCTCACACGTCACATACTGTCATCTCATACGTCACATACTATCACCCCACACGTCACATACTGTCACCTCATACGTCACATACTGTCACCTCACACGTCGCATACTGTCACCTCACACGTCACATACTGTCACCTCACACGTCACATACTGTCACCTCATACGTCACATACTGTCACCTCATACGTCACCTACTGTCACCTCACACGTCACATACTGTTACCTCATACGTCACATACTGTCACCTCACACGTCACATACTGTCACCTCACACGTCACATACTGTCACCTCACACGTCACATACTGTCATCTCATACGTCACATACTGTCACCTCACACGTCACATACTGTCACCTCACACGTCACATACTGTCACCTCCCACGTCACATACTGTCGCCTCATACGTCACATACTGTCACCTCACACGTCACATACTGTCACCTCACACGTCACATACTGTCACCTCACACGTCGCATACTGTCACCTCACACGTCACATACTGTCACCTCACACGTCACATACTGTCACCTCATACGTCACATACTGTCACCTCATACGTCACCTACTGTCACCTCACACGTCACATACTGTTACCTCATACGTCACATACTGTCACCTCACACGTCACATACTGTCACCTCACACGTCACATACTGTCACCTCACACGTCACATACTGTCACCTCATACGTCACATACTGTCACCTCACACGTCACATACTGTCACCTCATACGTCACATACGGTCATCTCATACGTCACATACTGTCACCTCACACGTCACATACTGTCACCTCACACGTCACATACTGTCACCTCACACGTCACATACTGTCGCCTCATACGTCACATACTGTCACCTCACACGTCACATACTGTCACCTCACACGTCACATACTGTCACCTCACACGTCGCATACTGTCACCTCACACGTCACATACTGTCACCTCACACGTCACATACTGTCACCTCATACGTCACATACTGTCACCTCATACGTCACCTACTGTCACCTCACACGTCACATACTGTTACCTCATACGTCACATACTGTCACCTCACACGTCACATACTGTCACCTCACACGTCACATACTGTCACCTCACACGGCACATACGGTCACCTCCTCACACGTCACAGACTGTCACCTCACACGTCACATACTGTCACCTCACACGTCACATACTGTCACCTCATACGTCAAATACTGTCACCTCACACGTCACATACTGTCACCTCACACGTCACATACTGTCACCTCATACGTCACATACTGTCACCTCACACGTCACATACTGTCACCTCACACGTCACATACTGTCACCTCCTCACACGTCACAGACTGTCACCTCACACGTCACATACTATCACCTCACACGTCACATACTGTCACCTCACACGTTACATACTGTCACCTCACACGTCTCATACTGTCACCTCACACGTCACATACTGTCACCTCACACGTCACATACTGTCACCTCCTCACACGTCACAGACTGTCACCTCACACGTCACATACTGTCACCTCACACGTCACATACTGTCACCTCACACGTCACATACTGTCACCTCACACGTCACATACTGTCACCTCATACGTCACATACTGTCACCTCATACGTCACATACTGTCACCTCATACGTCACATACTGTCATCTCATACGTCACATACGGTCATCTCATACGTCACATACGGTCACCTCACACGTCACATACGGTCACCTCACACGTCACATACTGTCACCTCACACGTCACATACTGTCACCTCACACGTCACATACTGTCACCTCACACGTCACATACTGTCACCTCATACGTCACATACTGTCACCTCACACGTCACATACTGTCACCTCACACGTCACATACTGTCACCTCATACGTCACGTACTGTCACCTCACACGTCACATACTGTCACCTCACACGTCACATACTGTCACCTCACACGTCACATACTGTCACCTCATACGTCACGTACTGTCACCTCACACGTCACATACTGTCACCTCACACGTCACATACTGTCACCTCACACGTCACATACAGTCACCTCACACGTCACATACTGTCACCTCACACGTCACATACTGTCACCTCACACGTCACATACTGTCACCTCACACATCACATACTGTCACCTCATACGTCACGTACTGTCACCTCACACGTCACATACTGTCACCTCACACGTCACATACTGTCACCTCACACGTCACATACTGTCACCTCATACGTCACGTACTGTCACCTCACACGTCACATACTGTCACCTCACACGTCACATACTGTCACCTTACACGTCACATACTGTCACCTCACACGTCACATACTGTCACCTCACAAGTCACATACGTATACGCCCTTGCGAAACAGAGAGGTAGCAGCATGAGTAACGTTAGCTGTGATGCTAGAGGAGTCATGCGAGTGGTAATATGAAGGTGCCAATCTGGTAACAAATGAAGGAAGAATTAATTCCCAATAAAAACAGCAGGGATTCAATGTCTGGCGGTGGTTTGGCTTCAAGCGGGAAGATGTCAAACATACAACTGTAATTTGTCAAGTGTGGGGCAAAAGCGTTGCTACAAAAAGTAGCATTACAGCTAATATGTAGCATCATTTGAAAAGTCACCCGCTAGAGAATGAAGAGGGTTTACTCCGCATAGCAACATCTGACATGGACTTGTTTCTTCAGCATTGTCCACACGGTTAAGTCAGGACTTTGGGAAGGCCTTTCTAAAACCTTCATTCTAGCCTGATTTAGCCATTCCTTTACCACTTTTGAGGTGTGTTTGGGGTAGAAATAGGGTGTGGAACTGTTGCTACTAATAATTATTATAATTTATTTTATTTCTCTAGTTCATAAAAGGGAATTCAAATCAAAATGCATAAAAGTTCAAAAGAAGGCTTTATTTATGTTACTATGGTTAAAATGTCATTTCATGCCTTTTTGTTAAGTTTGTGGCCATACTTTTATTTTGAAGTGTCTGGTTTGGTGTGTGGACGCATGTAAGGAAGCTACTTCCGGGTATGAGTTAAGATTTTTCTGATGCATTGAGAAGGGAGAAAGAGAGCGGCTGATTGTAAGAAAGACTAAAAAGTGTCACGAGGACTTGAAGCGTTCGGGCTAAAAGAGCCAGAAGATCACAATTTCCTCCTAAAATAAGCATGCAGGCCTATAAGATTTTTGTTTGTCATTTGTTGGTAAAAATGTTTGATCCGCATGCTGTGCATGCTTTTATTTTTAGGTTTTATTTATTACAGTTTTCACAGTGAATTTGAAGGTAAAGGAAGCCTTCAAATAAATCAGTTCAAGAAAGCCATTGTGTCTGTGCTATTTGGAGGAAGTTACAGGGTGAGAAGCTCTGTCATCCAGGAGGAACTCAAAGTAAAGCTGCTGCTCCTCCACATGGAGAGGAGCCAGGTGAGGTGGTTCATGCATCTGGTCAAGATGCCACCCCAACGCCTCCCTAGGGAGGTGTTTAGGGCACGTCCAACCAGTAGGAGGCCACGGGAAGACCCAGGACACATTGGGAAGACTATGTCTCCCAGCTGGCCTGGGAACGCCTCGGGATCCCCCGGGAAGAGCTAGACCAAGTGGCTGGGGAGAGGGAAGTCTGGGATTCTGTGCCTAATAGATGGATGGATGGGTTCAGCTCCTCCAAGCTAGGAATCCTTCATGTTTGACCTGAGCTCCTCCAGGTACTGCAGACCTGTATAATGACACTCGCTTGTAATAAAGCAACTTTTTGTTTGGCAAAGCATCTCCGATGTCTCTTTTGATCCAGCGGCACTGCTGTGTTGACCTTTTTGACAAGACCAGAAATAAACATCGAAAGGAATTCCTTCATATCAAAAAAACCCTGCGCCCTATCCCAGCGTGTCCACATCAACATGTTCAAGGATACATCAGTATTGATTTGATTGCATTTCCCTTCCCATGGACATATTAATGACCCGCCGCACTGACCTCTCGCAGCGGCTCATTCAGCTCCTCCAAAATGCTCTCCTCGTCAAACATCTTGCCCTGGTAGCGGTGCTCGTAGTAATCGTGGATCCTCTGGCGCGTGTCGGCGGGCAGCTTGTGGAAGGACATGTACTGCTCCACCTGTTTGTACTGCCGGGATGAGAAGGGCAAACATTGCAAAGTCATGTCAAATGTGATATACTAATCTGTTTGATGGTTTGGCTCAGGGACGGACTGTGATGTCCCTCATTATGTTAACACTCAACTGTCGGCCATCTGTGGAACCTGTCCACAGTGCAGGTCAACAAATACAGTTGTGCCGTGCAGTTAATGCTATTAACTGCTGTGTCCTTCAGCCGTGCACTCCTGCACCAGAGCAGCAGAAACACAGCTGGATTTGCATTTGTCCTGCTATTAAAAAAAGTCTGGATTCAATATTGTCAGAATAATCAAGTATATATATTATCACTTTAGTATGCTTAAGTCCATTGCTATACTTTTTAGCTATTGTGCTCAAGCTGCATGTTTTCTATCTGTGCAAGGACAACACTTCTTGTCTGAGAGGTGGCCTCAGCCGCAGATGTTGTCTTTGTTTTAGCCCGCTAACAGCCAAGGACTTCAAGGACTTCAACGAAGATAAGATGACAGCACGCAGACGAAGCAGAAACAAGGAAATTGCAAGGCCCTCAGCACATTCCGTCACATATTGTGTGTACTAGACCTCCTTTGCATAATATACGTGACCGCTCCTTTCAGAGGTGGTGTCAGTGATCTTGACCGTGGAACTCCTGAATGAATAGAGGGATGCAGGAGCTGTACCTTAGAGTGTTGAGCTAGACTTTGACTAAGTGTGCAGCTCCATGCATTCTCCCCATGAGCTAAATGGAACTCTGCATGGTTCCTTGTTTCTTTGATTAATAGATGTCACCAGTGTTTGAACCTGACAAATATTTGCCAATCTTTTGCAGTTCCAACGGGCAACTTTTCACATTTTAGCAGCTATTTTTTTTTTTTCCTCAAGGGGCATACCATACATACCCTATGTCATGATCTGTGGTTTGGATTTTGTTTTTATTTGTTATTAGTTTTTGGACTATTTTAGTTCCTGTTTGTGCTCCCTTGTTTTGTTTGGTTACTTATTAGTTTCACCTGCCTCTGGTGTTCGGGACAGGCACCTGCTCTAATCAAGAGACCCTTATTTAAGCCTGTCTTTGCCAGTCAGTCGGCCTTGCGTCATTGAATGTTTTCACGCGATACCATAGTTCATGTTGTCCGCTTCATGCCGTGTCCAAATAAGTTGTGTTAGTCCCACCTCATAATTGATGTTTGTTTACCTCATGCCCTGCCAAGATTTCTTGAGTTAGATTAATAAATATGTTCCAACCTCCACGCCTGGTCCAGAATAGTCCGTTTGAAAAACACATTGAAAAGATGAACAAATGAGAGGCCAGAAAGGATTAAGATCAATGTTACTGTAAAATGTGGACTTCAAAGTGTTTTGATGGTGGCAGTTTTAAACTATTTATATTCCCACTAAAAACAACTAAATGTCAGGTCTTTCATAGACAGAGAAGTGATGATGTACCAGGGTTATGTACAGTAGTGTCATGGTTATGTACAGTAGTGTCAGGGTTATGTACAACAGTGTCATGGTTATGTACAGTAGTGTCAGGGTTATGTACAGTAGAGCCATGGTTATGTACAGTAGTGTCAGGGTTATGTACAGTAGTGTCATGGTTATGTACAGTAGTGTCAGGGTTATGTACATCAGTGTCATGGTTATGTACAGTAGTGTCAGGGTTATGTACACTAGTGTCATGGTTATGTACAGTAGTGCCAATGTTATGTACAGTAGTGTCATGGTTATGTACAGTAGTGTCAGGGTTATGTACAACAGTGTCATGGTTATGTACAGTAGTGCCAATGTTATGTACAGTAGTGTCATGGTTATGTACAGTAGTGTCATGGTTAGGTACAGTAGTGCCAATGTTATGTACAGTAGTGTCGGGGTTATGTACAGTAGTGTCATGGTTATGTACAGTAGTGTCATGGTTATGTACAGTAGTGTCAGGGTTATGTACAGTAGTGTCATGGTTATGTACAGTAGTGTCATGGTTATGTACAGTAGTGCCAATGTTATGTACAGTAGTGTCATGGTTATGTACAGTAGTGTCAGGGTTATGTACAACAGTGTCATGGTTATGTACAGTAGTGCCAATGTTATGTACAGTAGTGTCATGGTTATGTACAGTAGTGTCATGGTTATGTACAGTAGTGCCAATGTTATGTACAGTAGTGCCATGGTTATGTACAGTAGTGTCATGGTTATGTGCAGTTGTGCTATGGTTATGTACAGTAGTGTCGGGGTTATGTACAGTAGTGTCATGGTTATGTACATTAGAGTCATGGTTATGTACAGCAGTGTCATGGTTATGTACAGTAGTGTCATGGTTATGTACAGTAGTGTCGGGGTTATGTACAGTAGTGTCATGGTTATGTACAGTGGTGTCGGGGTTATGTACAGTAGTGCCATGGTTATGTACAGTAGTGTCATGGTTATGTACAGTAGTGTCATGGTTATGTACAGCAGTGTCATGGTTATGTACAGTAGTGTCGGGGTTATTTACAGTAGTGTCATGGTTATGTACAGTAGTGTCATGGTTATGTACAGTAGTTTCATGGTTATGTACAGTAGTGCTATGGTTATGTACAGTAGTGTCGGGGTTATGTACAGTAGTGTCTTGGTTATGTACAGTAGTGCTATGGTTATGTACAGTAGTGTCATGGTTATGTACAGTTGTGTCATGGTTATGTACAGTAGTGTCATGGTTATGTACAGTAGTGCCAATGTTATGTACAGTAGTGTCATGGTTATGTACAGTTGTGTCATGGTTATGTACAGTAGTGCTGTGGTTATGTACAGTAGTGCCATGGTTATGTACAGTTGTGCCATGGTTATGTACAGTTGTGTCATGGTTATGTACAGTAGTGTCTTGGTTATGTACAGTAGTGCTATGGTTATGTACAGTAGTGTCATGGTTACGTACAGTTGTGTCATGGTTATGTACAGTAGTGCTATGGTTATGTACAGTAGTGTCGGGGTTATGTACAGTAGTGTCATGGTTATGTACAGTAGTTTCATGGTTATGTACAGTTGTGCTATGGTTATGTACAGTAGTGTCGGGGTTATGTACAGTAGTGTCATGGTTATGTACAGTAGTGCTGTGGTTATGTACAGTAGTGCCATTGTTATGTACAGTAGTGTCATGGTTATGTACAGTTGTGTCATGGTTATGTACAGTAGTGGCAGGGTTATGTACAGTTGTGTCATGGTTATGTACAGTAGTGCTATGGTTATGTACAGTAGTGTCGGGGTTATGTACAGTAGTGCTATGTTTATGTACAGTAGTGTCATGGTTATGTGCAGTAGTGTCGGGGTTATGTACAGCAGTGTCATGGTTATGTACAGTAGTGCCATGTTTATGTACATTTGTGTCATGGTTATGTACAGTAGTGTCATGGTTATGTACAGTAGTGTCATGGTTATGTACAGTAGTGTCATGGTTATGTACAGTAGTGCCAATGTTATGTACAGTTGTGTCATGGTTATGTACAGTAGTGTCATGGTAATGTACAGTAGTGCTATGGTTATGTACAGTAGTGTCATGGTTATGTACAGTAGTGTCGGGGTTATGTACAGTAGTGTCATGGTTATGTACAGTAGTGTCATGGTTATGTACAGTTGTGTCATGGTTATGTACAGTAGTGTCATGGTTATGTACAGTAGTGCCATGGTTATGTACAGTAGTGTCATGGTTATGTACAGTAGTGCCATGGTTATGTACAGTAGTGCCATGGTTATGTACAGTAGTGCCATGGTTATGTACAGTTGTGTCATGGTTATGTACAGTTGTGTCATGGTTATGTACAGTAGTGTCATGGTTATGTACAGTTGTGTCATGGTTATGTACAGTAGTGTCATGGTTATGTACAGTAGTGTCATGGTTATGTACAGTAGTGCCATGGTTATGTACAGTAGTGCCATGGTTATGTACAGTAGTGCCATGGTTATGTACAGTAAGCACTGCACAGAGGCTCCCCTCCAATAAAGCTGCAAGGTCACATTCACCATCAGTGTTAGTCCAGCTGCACACTCCATTACCTTTTCTTGGTACTGCCTCCTGGAAGAGTCCAGGGACTGAATGAGGGCGGTGGCGTGGCCCACAAACATGGCGAAGCAGGTGGCGCCCACGATCATGCTGAGGATGGTGAGCCAGACGTCGGCCATGCCGATGGGCGGGTACAAGCCGTAGCCGATGCACAGCATGTGGCTCATGGCCTTGAACAGGGCATAGGAGTACTGCTGACCCCACGTGTCGTTCTGCAGGCCACCACACAGTCACAAGAAAATAAAACGCTTAGCATTCGGACAAAAATGTCGGGACACTGCCAAAAACATGCTGGCCATTCCTGCAGATCAATGCACACAAACACATTTACTTGGTGGAATAAACTTGAAATAAACATCAGACACACAGACGAATATATTACTTGGGCAAAGCGCTTTGAGTACCTTGAAGGTAGAAAAGCGCTATACAAGTACAACCCATTTATCATTTATAATGGCCTGTAGAGGACCTGAATGGTTCAACTTCCTGCTGGCCTCGCTATGGACTGGACTCTCACTATTTTGTTAGATCCACTATGGACTAGACTCTCACTATTATGTTAGATCCACTATGGACTGGACTCTCACACTATTATGTTAGATCCACTATGGACTGGACTCTCACTATTATGTTAGATCAACTATGGACTGGACTCTCACTATTATGTTAGATCCACTATGGACTGGACTCTCACTATTATGTTAGATCCACTATGGACTGGACTCTCACACTATTATGTTAGATCCACTATGGACTGGACTCTCAAAATATTATGTTAGATCCACTATGGACTAGACTCTCACTATTATGTTAGATCCACTATGGACTGGACTCTCAAAATATTATGTTAGATCCACTATGGACTGGACTCTCCCTATTATGTTAGATCCACTATGGACTGGACTCTCACACTATTATGTTAGATCCACTATGGACTGGACTCACACTATTATGTTAGATCCACTATGGACTGGATTCCCACACTATTATGTTAGATCCACTATGGACTGTACTCTCACTATTATCAATCAATCAATCAATGTTTACTTATATAGCCCTAAATCACTAGTGTCTCAAAGGGCTGCACAAACCACTACGACATCCTCGGTAGGCCCACATAAGGGCAAGGAAAACTCACACCCAGTGGGACGTCGGTGACAATGATGACTATGAGAACATGATACTGTGAAAGATCAATCCATAATGGATCCAACACAGTCGCGAGAGTCCAGTCCAAAGCGGATCCAACACAGCAGCGAGAGTCCCGTTCACAGCGGAGCCAGCAGGAAACCATCCCAAGAGGAGGCTGATCAGCAGCGCAGAGATGTCCCCAGCCGATACACAGGCGAGCAGTACATGGCCACCGGATCGGACCGGACTCCCTCCACAAAGGAGAGTGGGACATAGAAAAAAAAAATTATGTTAGATCCACTATGGACTGGACTCTCACTATTATGTTGGATCCACTATGGACTGGACTCACACTATTATGTTAGATCCACTATGGACTGGACTCGCACACTATTATGTTAGATCCACTATGGACTGTACTCTCACTATTATGTTAGATCCACTATGGACTGGACTCTCACTATTATGTTAGATCCACTATGAACTGGACTCTCAAAATATTATGTTAGATCCACTATGGACTGGACTCTCAAAATATTATGTTAGATCCACTATGGACTAGACTCTCACTATTATGTTAGATCCACTATGGACTGGACTCTCACTATTATGTTAGATCCACTATGGACTGGACTCTCACTATTATGTTAGATCCACTATGGACTGGACTCTCACACTATTATGTTAGATCCACTATGGACTGGACTCTCACTATTATGTTAGATCCACTATGGACTGGACTCTCACTATCACTATTTGAGGTGGGCGAGGCGGGCCAAGGAGTAGGTTAAGGGGGGAGGAGCATATAGTCTCCTTCTTGTTGTGTAGTCTCCAAAAGCTGGAGATGTTATAACGTGACTGGCTGTTTATAAGGAGGAAAAGTGGACGTGACCACAGGCTGTCCTCACTCAGGTCGGCTGCAACTCAGGAGAAACTCGGGAGAATGGTTGTCCCGGGAGATTTTTGGGAGAGGCACTGAAATTCGTGGGTCTCCTGGGAAATTTGGGAGGGTTGGCAAGTCTGACTGGGAG
Organism: Nerophis ophidion; assembly: GCF_033978795.1. Taxonomy (NCBI): domain Eukaryota; kingdom Metazoa; phylum Chordata; class Actinopteri; order Syngnathiformes; family Syngnathidae; genus Nerophis; species Nerophis ophidion. The sequence continues at coordinate 52,951,789 of NC_084622.1, forward strand.
ACACAACTGCTCAGTACTTCTCCCCACGCCCGTGTACCACATTTAAAAAGTCATATATTATACTTTTTGAAACAGATACCGATAATTTCCGATATTACATTTTAAAGCATTTATTGGCCAATAATATCAGCAGTCCAATCGGACATCTCTAGAGTCAAGCAAATATTTAAGTACTTATTTTGATGTTTGGAATGTGTGCACTGCAAAAACTGAAATCTAAGTTAGATGAAATATCTCAAATAAGGATGATATTTGCTTATTTTCTGTCTGATAAGATCATTCTTCTCACTAAGCAGATTTTATGTTAAGTGTTTTACTTTTTTTAGTCCAAAAAGATGTCAGTAAGAGATTACAGCTTGTTGCTGAGATGTGATGAGCTACATTGAGTAAAACATGCTTGAAACTAGAAGATCAAGTGTTGCAAAGCTGTGTCATCAACACTCAAGTATTAAACTGTTTTTTTAAAGCAATAACTTCTTATTTCAAGCATGAAATAAAAAATCATGACTTTGACACAATTGTGTCTAATAATTAAAATAGATGACAGCTAAATGGACTTTGCGGTTTTATTTTCAATGAAACAATAGAAAGTAGACACTCATATAGTAGTACAGTTGTTATTAGTGAGAATATACTTATTTGAAGGTATTTTTGGGTTCATTGAGCTGGGCTAATTTTACTTGTTTTGGAAAGTCTTGACAAGCCAAATGTTCTTCTTCTATCGGCAGATCATTTTGCTTAGTTCAAATAAAATATCCTTCATTTTTGTATTTTTGTTTTTCTTGTTTTTAAACACCGACATTTTGCAGTGTGATAATATAATACTTGTTGCAATATTAGATAAAGTTTAAAATATATGAAATTGCATACAGTCCATGTATTTTTTTTTCTGTGAAAATAAAAAGTTGACCACATTTAGAAACAAAAAATGGTCATTCCAGGCCTTTGCAGGACACATAAAATGAGGTGGCAGGCCCAGACATGGCCCCCCGGCCTTGAGTTTGACACCATGTATTAGCCTGTCCGTCCCACAACAAAAAATGGCGAAAAATAAAGAAATTTAATGACTAGAGCGGCGGACTCACACAAAGCTGGTCGAGTAAATTTCTATCATTTATGGACATACCCGCTCACGTCTCCAATTGGAAAAATGCCACAAGTTGGGCGAATACCAAACACCTCATTTGGAGGAAGGAAGGCAAGATTGTTTTATACAAACCCCGTTTCCATATGAGTTGGGAAATTGTGTTAGATGTAAATATAAACAGAATACAATGATTTGCAAATCCTTTTCAACCCATATTCAGTTGAATATGCTACAAAGACAACATATTTGATGTTCAAACTCATAAACTTTATTATTTTTTTTGCAAATAATAATTAACGTAGAATTTCATGGCTGCAACACGTGCCAAAGTAGTTGGGAAAGGGCATGTTCACCACTGTGTTACATCAACTTTTCTTTTAAAGTTAAAGTTAAAGTAGCAATGATTGTCACACACATACTAGATGTGGCAAAATTATTCTCTGCATTTGACCCATCACTCTTGATCACCCCCTGGGAGGTGAGGGGAAGCAGTGGGCAGCAGTGGTGCCGCGCCCAGGTATCATTTTTGGTGATTTAACCCCCAATTCCAACCCTTGATGCTGAGTGCCAAACAGGGAGGTAATGGCTCCCATTTTTATAGTCTTTGGTATGACTCAGCTGGGATTTGAACTCACGACCTACCCATCTCAGGGCGGACACTCTACCCACTAGGCCACTGAGTAACAACACTCAATAAACGTTTGGGAACTGAGAAAACTAATTTTATGTAGAGCTTCAGTCTTCAACAGTCCGGGGTCTCCGCTGTCGTATTTTACCCTTCATAATGTGCCACACATTATGAAGGGTTAGCAACCAACTGTATTTAGTGACAGTGGTTTTCTGAAATGTTCCTGAGCCCATGTGGTGATATCCTTTAGCGATTGATGTCTGTTTTTGATACAGTGCCGTCTGAGGTATGGAAGGTCACGGTCAGTTAATGTTGGTTTCCGGCCATGCCGCTTACTTGGAGTGATTTCTCCAGATTCTCTGAACCTTTTGATGATATTATGGAGCGTAGATGTTGAAATCCCTAAATTTCGTACAATTGCACTTTGAGAAAGGTTGTTCTTAAACTGTTTGACTATTTGCTCACGCAGTGTGGACAAAGGGGTGTACCTCGCCCCATCCTTTCTTGTGAAAGACTGAGCATTTTTTGGGAAGCTGTTTTTATACCCAATCATGGCACCCACCTGTTCCCAATTAGCCTGCACACCTGTGGGATGTTCCAAATAAGTGTTTGATGAGCATTCCTCAACTTTATCAGTATTTTTTGCCACCTTTCACGTGTTGGTGGCATCCAATTCTCTAGTTAATGATTATTTGCAAAAGAAGAGAAAATAAAGTTTATGAGTTAGAACATCAAATATGTTGTCTTTGTAGCATATTCAACTGAATATGGCTTGAAAAGGATTTGCAAATCATTGTATTCTGTTTATATTTACATCTAACACAATTTCCCAACTCATATGGAAACGGGGTTTGTAAATATTTCTGCAATGCCTCCAATCCGTTAAATTTCCAGGACTTCTGCAGATCCACAAAAACAAGTACCAAGGGGTAAGAGAAGTTGTTTTTGCATAGTATGTCCCCTTTAATGGAAATAAGCAAAACATACCACCATCTTATTCCGGGTGACCCAGCAATCAGGAGGGAACTCTTGCAGCATGGGAACCAGGAACTGCAGACAGCCGTCCCAATGACACAGCAGCAGCATCATGCCGATCAGGTTCATGATACGCACCATGGCGCTGGCCAGGTCGTAGGTCATGTGGAAAACCTGAGACACACACAGATTATCAGCATTAATGAAGTGAAACAATGACATGAATATCCCTCAGTAAATACAGCCATGAAATTTGAATCGTCACTCATGCAATCAGAGGATTTGCAAAGTGGAGTCTGTCCTGGGCTACAAAACCTCCTATGTGGACCATAGTGCTCTTAATCTTCTACCGAGAACAAAGGCTAGAACAGTGTTGCGTAACAACCTGTATGCAATATTAGTGGCCTATGGTGAAAGGGCATTATAAAAAAAAAGAAGATAGCGCCGATATTACGGTTAAATGAGTGTTGGTTTGTGTTTCAGGCTCAAGAGAGTTCTCTAAATGATTGAGAATTCATGTATTAAGTAGGGGTGTAACGGTACGTGTATTTGTATTCAACCGTTTCGCTACGCGGGTGTAACAAACAAGTTTCTAAGTGAAAGTCTTAACAAGCTGCTTTGCTTCTTCTGCCTCTGTCTCAGCACCCAGCATTGTCCCGCCCACACAATCATCTGATTGGTTACATGTACAGCAGTAACAGCCAATCAGCATTGCATACTCAGAGTGCATGTAGTCAATGCTTCAGCGTCCAGCAGATAGGTGTTTAGCAGGTGAGCATAAGGCAGCGTACTCTCCCCAAATGATAATAAACACCTCCCAGTCAACTACTACTAACATCACTATGAATGAGCCTGTTGACCTTCTAGAAACTTAAATCAATCAATCAATCAATCAATGTTTACTTATATAGCCCTAAATCACTAGTGTCTCAAAGGGCTGCACAAACCACCACGACATCCTCGGTAGGCCCACATAAGGGCAAGGAAAACTCACACCCAGTGGGACATTGGTGACAATAATGACCCAGTGGGACGTCGGTGACAATGATGACTATGAGAACCTTAGAGAGGAGGAAAGCAATGGATGTCGAGCGGGTCTAACATGATACTGTGAAAGTTCAATCCACAATGGATACAACACAGTCGCGAGAGTCCAGTCCAAAGAGGATCCAAGACACAGCAGCGAGAGTCCCGTTCACAGCGGAGCCAGCAGGAAACCATCCCAAGCGTAGGCGGACCAGCAGCGCAGAGATGTCCCCAGCCGATACACAGGCGAGCAGTACATGGCCACCGGATCGGACCGGACCCCCTCCACACGGGAGAGTGGGACATAGAAGAAAAAGAAAGAAACGGCAGATCAACTGGTCTAAAAAGGGAGTCTATTTAAACTGCAGCTCTGCTCGCTCACAGTCCTGGCTTGAGGTGAAGGCTAATTAGCTTTTAGCGTAACGTTAGCTCATTTTGTGGTGCGTGCGTGCGTGCGTGTGTGTGTTTTACGGAGAGAAAAGCTGTAAAATGCAGGGTCCCTGCTATCACATGTTGATACAAATATAACATTTACATAATAAAAGTCAACTACAGGCTTCCCAAATGCTGTAATAAATGAAGCATGATGAGTTGACTTGAAACTGTTTATTGTTGCACTTTTTATATGAGGAAGTTGTGTCATTTTATTTCAACCGAGCAACAATTTGATGCAGTTTAATGTGGATTAACGTGGGCAGAATTATTATAGTGTTCCCAATGTTAAAAGAATAAAGCCATTTTTTAAAAATTTGATAAATAAATACCCAAAAACTGTATATTTTTTTGTTTTCTTACTGTACCGAAAATGAACCGAACCGTGACCTCTAAACCGAGGTACGTACCGAACCCAAATGTTTGTGTAGCGTTACACCCCTAACTTATGCTGTGTTCCATTTTTACTGGAAAAGTCTACATTTTCAAATTCCGAGTTGGTAGTTTCAACTGGAACACCCGCTAAGGTCGGATTTCATAAAAACCGAAGAGTTCTCGCCAACTCCGAATCGTCTTCAAATGTGTCTTCTCTGAGTATAAAAACAATAGAAGCTCCTGTAATATCCGTTATTGGCACTTCCGACCAGTTTTTGTCGCACTAAATCAGCCTGTGGAGAGGCGGAACTGGCAGTCTGACAGCGAGGCGGGGCACATCGGAGCCCGCTCCAAGATGGCGGCGAGGAGGCGGGGATGGCGAGCAAGCAGCAAGGTGGGGCGTGCCGGGATCGACGCCGCAATTATTATTGGGTGCGTGGATGGCCCAGCTGGGTACAATGAAGTAATCCTCTCGAACTGTGTATTAGGGGCGGCAGCCGTAAACATCGGGGAGAGAGAGGGAGAAAGAAACCAGAGAAGCGGATGGATGCTAAGCAAGCGCGACAAAGAGCCCGAGGAAGAAGAAAACGCACGGAGCATAAAAGCCGGGGCAGACGAGCGAGCAGCGAACGGCAAGGCTGGAAAGCAACCCAGAAGAGATTTTGTTATTGAAAAACAAAAGAAGTCTAAACCTGCTCGCCAGAATGTCCTTCCTTGGTGGTCTCTGGAACCTGCACAACCGCAAGCGATTGTCACACAGCCGTGTATGTTAAATTGTTGGACGTATGCATGCTACGTTCCACGCCCCTCCCTCCAAAGTGGTAGATGAATTCACGCCAAACACTTTGGACACCAGAAAACCTACATGTTGGTAAAATGGTAAAAATGGTAAATGGTTGTACTTGTATAGCGCTTTTCTAACCCTTTTTAAGGAGCCCAAAGCGCTTTGACACGACTTCCACCTTCACACATTCACACACTGACGGTGGGAGCTGCCATGCAAGGCGCTCACTAGTCTAAGTCTTAAAGACTTAGACTGGTCAGATCTAGTCTAGCGGCTGGTGTCAATACCTCAGTAGGCTTCATCAGTTCCTGCTCATAGACTTAGACTGGTCAGATCTAGTCTTGGACATTGATTGGTTAGATCTAGTCTTAAAGACTTAGACTGGTCAGATCTAGTCTAGCGGCTGGTGTCAGTACCTCAGTAGGCTTCATCAGTTCCTGCTCATAGACTTAGACTGCTCAGATCTAGTCTTGGACTTAGACTGCTCAGATCTAGTCTTTCACTTAGACTGCTCAGATATAGTCTAGCGGCTGGTGCCAATACCTCAGTAGGCTTCATCAGTTCCTGCTCATAGACTTAGACCGGTTATATCTAGTCTTGGACTCAGATTGGTTGGATCTAGTCTTAAAGACTTAGATTGGTCAGATCTAGTCTTGGACTTAGATTGGTTAGATCTAGTCTTAAAAACTTAGATTGGTCAGATCTAGTCTTGGACTTAGATTGGTTAGATCTAGTCTTAAAGACTTAGACTGGTCAGATCTAGTCTAGCGGCTGGTGTCAATACCTCAGTAGGCTTCATCAGTTCCTGCTCATAGACTTAGACTGGTCAGATCTAGTCTTGTACTTTGATTGGTTAGATCTATTCTTAAAGACTTAGACTGGTCAGATCTAGTCTAGCGGCTGGTGTCAGTACCTCAGTAGGCTTCATCAGTTCCTGCTCATAGACTTAGACTGCTCAGATCTAGTCTTGGACTTAGACTGCTCAGATCTAGTCTTTCACTTAGACTGCTCAGATCTAGTCTAGCGGCTGGTGCCAATACCTCAGTAGGCTTCATCAGTTCCTGCTCATAGACTTAGACTGCTCAGATCTAGTCTTGGACTTAGATTGGTTAGATATAGTCTTAAAGACTTAGACTGGTCAGATCTAGTCTAGCGGCTGGTGTCAGTACCTCAGTAGGCTTCATCAGTTCCTGCTCATAGACTTAGACTGGTCAGATCTAGTCTTGGACTTTGATTGGTTAGATCTAGTCTTAAAGACTTAGAATTGTCAGATCTAGTCTAGCGGCTGGTGTCAATACCTCAGTAGGGTTCATCAGTTCCTGCTCTTAGACTTAGACCGGTTATATCTAGTCTTGGACTTAGATTGGTTGGATCTAGTCTTAAAGACTTAGATTGGTCAGATCTAGTCTTGGACTTAGATTGGTTAGATCTAGTCTTAAAAACTTAGATTGGTCAGATCTAGTCTTGGACTTAGATTGGTTAGATCTAGTCTTAAAGACGTAGATTGGTCAGATCTAGTCTAGCGGCTGGTGTCAATATCTCAGTAGGCTTCATCAGTTCCTGCTCTTAGACTTAGACTGCTCAGATCTAAACTTGGACTTAGATTGGTTGGATCTAGTCTTAAAGACTTAGATTGGTCAGATCTAGTCTTGGACTTAGATTGGTTGGATCTAGTCTTAAAAACTTAGATTGGTCAGATCTAGTCTTGGACTTAGATTGGTTAGATCTAGTCTTAAAGACGTAGATTGGTCAGATCTAGTCTAGCGGCTGGTGTCAATATCTCAGTAGGCTTCATCAGTTCCTGCTCTTAGACTTAGACTGCTCAGATCTAAACTTGGACTTAGATTGGTTGGATCTAGTCTTAAAGACTTAGATTGGTCAGATCAAGTCTTGGACTCAGATTGGTTAGATCTAGTCTTAAAGACTTAGACTGCTCAGATCTAGTCTAGCGGCTGGTGTCAATACCTCAGTAGGCTTCATCAGTTCCTGCTCATAGACTTAAGACTGGTCAGATGTAGTCTTGGACTTAGATTGGTTAGATCTAGTCTTAAAGACTTAGACTGGTCAGATCTAGTCTAGCGGCTGGTGTCAATACCTCAGTAGGCTTCATCAGTTCCTGCTCATAGACTTAGACTGGTCAGATCTAGTCTTGGACTTAGATTGGTTAGATCTATTCTTAAAGACTTAGACTGGTCAGATCTAGTCTAGCGGCTGGTGTCAGTACCTCAGTAGGCTTCATCAGTTCCTGCTCATAGACTTAGACTGGTTATATCTAGTCTTGGACTTAGATTGGTTGGATCTAGTCTTAAAGACTTAGATTGGTCAGATCTAGTCTTGGACTTAGATTGGTTAGATCTAGTCTGAAAAACTTAGATTGGTCAGATCTAGTCTTGGATTTAGATTGGTTAGATCTAGTCTTAAAGACTTAGATTGGTCAGATCTAGTCTAGCGGCTGGTGTCAATATTTCAGTAGGCTTCATCAGTTCCTGCTCTTAGACTTAGACTGCTCAGATCTAAACTTGGACTTAGATTGGTTAGATCTAGTCTTAAAGACTTAGATTGGTCAGATCAAGTCTTGGACTCAGATTGGTTAGATCTAGTCTTAAAGACTTAAACTGGTCAGATCCAGTCTAGCGGCTGGTGTCAATACCTCAGTAGGCTTCATCAGTTCCAGCTCATAGACTTAGACTGGTCAGATGGAGTCGAGCTCACTGATGAAGTCTACTCGGCTGAGAGGCAAAACGTCTTCAAAGACAAACCAAACTTTTTCTCAGCGTACCAAGAACTCATTCATCCATTTTGTTGCCGGCCTCACAGCCATTGTGGGCGGGCTGATCGCTTTTTGTGTTCAATGCTAGTTTGTGTACTATTAAAGTGTTTCTTTTTAAGTTTGCGAGCTCAATAAGAGTCCAAAGAAAGCACTTGACAAGCAATGTGTGCTGTGTAGAGATGCGCCACTTGCGGTCTCATCCGCGGAGTCCGCGGATAAACCGCGGGTCGGGCGGGTGACATGACGAAAAAATAGATTTCAAATAGATTCGGGCGGGTGGCGGTTGAACCATTCGGAAATATATTTACATTGTTCAGGGATCGGCAACCTTTACCACTCTTAGAGCCATTTTGACCCGTGTCACAGAGTAAAGAAGACAATAGGAGCCGCAAACATTCTCGCGAATATCTGCTGGCGGTCACCCAGATAACAAGAATAAGGGCGTGCTTTGAAACCATTGTCTTAGACGCCTTCTACTACATGTACAAACTGTGTGCCAGTCCAGCATCATGTTGTGTGTGGCATCCGCAGACACACGCACACGACTGCAAGGCATTCTGGGTGACACAGAGTACACTGATGGTTGTGATATAAACAATTTTAACACTCTTACTGACATGCGCCACACTGTGAAGCCACACCAAACAAGAATGACAAACACATTTTGGGAGAACATCCTCACAGTAACACAACATAAACGCAACAAATACCAAGAATCCTTTGCATCCATGACTCTTCCTGACTATATTATACACCCTGCTAGCACCAAACACCCCTCTCCGTGCGTCGGTAAGGTGGGTGGGCGGGGTCTGGGGCGCGGGGGTGTAAAATATAGTCAGGAAGAGTCAGGAACGACTTTAGTGATGCGGTTGCGGATGATATAATTGCCTAACCGCGCATCTCTAGTGGTGTGAAACATTCAGGAAGTATCCGCAGCATTGTGGATACTTCCTGAATGTGTCCTCTGCATTTGACCCATCCCTTTGATCACCCCTGGGAGGTGAGGGGAGCAGTGAGCAGCAGCAGTGCTATGCCCAAGAATAATTTATGGTGATTTAACCTCCAATTCCAACCCTTGATGCTGAGTGCCAAGCAGGGAGGTAATGGCTCCCATTTTTTATAGTCTTTAGTATGACTCGGCCAGGGTTTGAACTCACAACCTACCCATCTCAGGGCGGACACTCTAACCACTAGACCACTGAGCGTATTCAATATAAATATGCAGGAATATGAGTTAAAAATAAATAGTAATATAACTTGTCATTCTGCGATGAGGTGGCGACTTGTCCAGAGTGTACCCCGCCTACCACCCGAATGTAGCTGAAAGGTAGGAAATGGATGGATGGGTGACTTGTCATTATTCACTATGATTATAAAGTGGAGGAGTTCAAGTACCTGGGAGTCTTGTTCACGAGTGGGGGAAGAGTGGATGGTGAGATGGACAGGTGGATCGGTGCGGCGTCTTCAGTAATGCGGACGCTGTATCGATCCGATGTGGTGAAGAAGGAGCTGAGCTGGAAGGCAAAGCTCTCAATTTACCGGTCGATCTACGTTCCCATCCTCACCTATGGTCATGAGCTTTGGGTCATGACCGAAAGGACAAGATCACGGGTACACGCGGCGGAAAAGAGTTTCCTCCGCCGGGTGGTGGGTCTCTCCCTTAGAGATAGGGTGAGAAGCTCTGCCATCCGGGAGGAGCTCAAAGGAGCCAGATGAGGTGGTTCGGGCATCTGGTCAGGATGCCACCTGAACGCCTCCCTAGGGAGGTGTTTTTAAGACCTCTTCTTTGAACCCTATTTACAACCTTTTTTTTGAACTAACCTTTTCTTTGAAATATTTTGTAATCAAAGGTGATGGCTGTTTACGACCCCCCTCCCTTAGAAACAGCTGTTGCCATGTAATCAGGGAGAGTCCGAATAAAAGAGGCGTACAATCTTTGGTCAGAGCGTGGTGCAACTGTACAAAGAGCACAGTCCAGACGTTTCTCCTCAATTGAGCCGAATTGAATTCTGTCTCCGTTTAATTCTTTGCTCCTTGTCTTGTTTAATAGATGTCATCAGTGTTTGAACCTGACAATAGTTGTCTCAGAACTGGCACATTTGTGGCAATTTAAAACATTTCTGTGCAATCAAAGTCAACATTTCTGAACCGCAGAGAAGATTGGGGACATTTGTCTCGATATCAGCTCTGAAGAACGTGTCGGCGATCATTGGTGGAACGTTGACTGACGTGAGTTCCAAAAACATTATTTTTGCCTTTTTCTGCTAATTTGTCAACCATTTATTTTGTATCTATATATATTATAATAATGTAGTATAAATATTTGGGGTTTTAGCACCAGCCACTGGACTAGATCTGACCAATCCAAGTCCATGAGGGGATTGGTGAAATGCAGAGGACATGTGTGTGAGACAATCATTAGTACTTTAACGTAACCTCCTTTAACTTCAGGGCATTCAATCGATTGCAACTGGACTGCTTGGTCCTGGTTTTGGCAGCAGCCGCTGGACTCTATTTGATTAATCTGAGTCTATGAGCAGGAACTGATGAAGTCTGAGCGGCGAAGCGTCTTCCAAGACAAACCAAACAGTCCAGTTGCGACCAATAGAATGCCCCAAGAGGACAAAGACCTGGATGAATGACACAGCTACTGCAACTCATCAGTGAGTGTAATGAAATACATTTGACTTTTGTGGGTTCTACCTCCTCCCACTGGTGAATGTAGCGGATGAGCCTGGAAAGGCGCAGCAGGCGCAGCAGGCTGAGGATCTTGGTGAAGCGCACGATCCTCAGCGCTCGGGCCGTCTTGTAAAACTCAGAGTCGATACGAGTCTCCACGATGAGAAAGATGTAGTCCACGGGTATGGAGGAGATGAAATCCACCACAAACCAACTCTTCAGGTACTTGATCTTGATTTGCCGAGGGTCCAAGATGATCTCCGTGTTGTCCTCCTTGACGATGCCAGTGCGGAAGTTGAGGACCAGGTCCATCAGGAAGAAGGTGTCGGAGACCACGTTGAAGACGATCCAGGGCGGCGTGTGCTCGTCCTTGAAGAAGGTGATGCCCACAGGGATGATGATCAGGTTTCCCACCATCAGAAGCAGCATGGTCAGATCCCAGTAGAACCTAACACACACACACAGAACATAGTCCAAGAACAAAGAAAACATCAGTGCACAAACTACAATGCAGCAAAGAAAAAAGGCCGGCTTGCACTGATACAGGAGTTCAATACAAAACAAACAAATGTGATTCTTTTTTTTTTACCCATCCTGGTAAGTGTTTAGGATGTAGCACCGAGGGCCGAATACAACAACCAATTTGAGGATGTGACAATCTGGGGGCGGAAAAAAGAATACAATAGAATATGTCCCGACTAGGAAGGCCGTAAAAACTAAGCCAAAAGCATTCATGCCATTGATTCGCTAAGTAGTTAGTCTGAATAAACTGCCGTGTATCAGGCTGAGATTTTATAACAAGTGTCCTGGGCAGTGGGGGTCTTGGGGCACTAGGAGGTTAACCCCTAGTGCCTCATACGGTGAAGACCTCAACAGCGGAGCAGGCAGAAGACAGTAGATTCAAGAACTACCAAAATGGCTGCAATGGCAAAGAAGGCTGCAGCAGAAAAGGGTCCCCAGTCGTCTCGGACTCCATGCCACTGGACCCTGACCCGATTCTGTCAAGGATGGTGTGGTGACTGTCTGTGCACCAGTCTCCCCACGAAAAACAAAGTCACGCACAGGTGTCTTCCATAAAGGGACACACCCCTACCAGGAGGATCGTCATACTCCTTCGAGTAACCGCCGATGATTATAACAAATGTTTAATTTAGGTCTGTTACATGATTGAAATATTTAATCAGGATTAATAGCATTTTGTTCAAAGTTAACTCAAAATTCATTGTGATAATCGCCAACAATTATCCTTTTTAATCTTTAATAAGTGTACTCCAGACCAGTGTCTGTCAACCACTGTGCCGCGGCTCACTAGTGTGTCGTGAGATACAGTCTGCTGTGCCGGGGGAGATTATCCAATTTCACCTATTTGGGTTTAAAATATTTTTTAGCAAAGCAGTAATTATAGTCTGCTAACGATGTGTTGTTGTTGAGTGTGGGTGCTGTCTAGAGCTGGGCAGAGTAACCCTGTAATACTCTTCCATATCAGTAGGTGGCAGCAGGTAGCTAATTGATTTGGAGATGTCATAAACAGCGGGAGGCAGAGTACAGGTAAAAAAGTGTCTAATGCTTAAACCAAAAATAAACAAAAGGTGAGTGCCCCTAAGAAAAGGCATTGAAGCTTAGGGAAGGCTATGCAGACCTAAACTAAAACTGAACTGGCTACAAAGTAAACAAAAACAGAATGCTGGACGACAGCAAAGACTTACTGGGGAGCAAAGACGGCGTCCACAATGTACATCCCAACATGACATGACAATCAACAATCTCCCCACAAAGAAGGATAAAAACAACTGAAATATTCTTGATTGCTAAAACAAAGTAGATGCGGGGAATATTGCTCGAAGGAAGACATGAAACTGTTACAGGAAAATACCCCAAAATTTGAAAAAGCCACCAAAATAGGAGCGCAAGACAAGAAGTAAAAGACTACACACAGGAAAACATCAAAAAAGTGCAAATAAGTCAGGGTGTGATGTGACAGATGGTGACAGTACACCTACTTTGAGACAAGAGCTATAGTATGCATGCTTGTTTATGTTTTAAGGTTATATCCAACTATTTTGACAACCATTGAGTTTTGTTTTTCAATTATTTCTGCTGGTGGTGTGCCTCTGCATTTTTATCAACGTGCCTTGGCTCAAAAAAGGCTGAAAAACACTGATGCAGGTCAGAGGGATGTGTTTTACATTTAGAAAAAAAAAATCATAATATGAGACTGTGGAGGGGGGGGGGGCGTGGCCTGCGGGCCTGCCACGGAACGAGTTGTTGCCAGGCCCGCGGCAGGTGCGTAAATGGTCCAGGTGTGCCTTGTTATCTAATCACCGGTCGCTTTTATTAGCAGCAGCCGTGAGATAATGAGCAGTTGCGAGTTGGAGGTGCTGCTGAGAGACACGTATGCAGAAAAGACACTGTGCTGAAAAGCATAAGACTTTGCACCATTGAAGGAAAATAAAACAGTCTTACAAACCCCGTTTCCATATGAGTTGGGAAATTGTGTTAGATGTAAATATAAACAGAATACAATGATTTGCAAATCCTTTTCAACCCATATTCAGTTGAATATGCTACAAAGACAACATATTTGATGTTCAAACTCATAAACTTTATTTTAATGCAAATAATCATTAACTTTAGAATTTGATGCCAGCAACTCGTGACAAAGAAGTTGGGAAAGGTGGCAATAAATACAGATAAAGTTGAGGAATGCTCACCAAACACTTATTTGGAACATCCCACAGGTGTGCAGGCTAATTGGGAACGGGTGGGTGCCATGATTGGGTATAAAAACAGCTTCCCTAAAAATGCTCAGTCTTTCACAAGAAAGGATGGGGCGAGGTACACCCCTTTGTCCACAACTGTGTGAGCAAATAGTCAAACAGTTTAAGAACAACCTTTCTCAAAGTGCAATTGCAAGAAATTTAGGGATTTCAACATCTACGCTCCATAATATCATCAAAAGGTTCAGAGAATCTGGAGAAATCACTCCAAGTAAGCGGCATTCCCGGAAACCAACATTGAATGACCGTGACCTTCCATCCCTCAGACGGCACTGTATCAAAAACAGACATCAATCTCTAAAGGATATCACCACATGGGCTCAGGAACACTTCAGAAAGCCACTGTCACTAAATACAGTTTGTCGCTACATCTGTAAGTGCAAGTTAAAGCTCTACTATGCAAAGCGAAAGCCATTTATCAACAACATCCATAAATGCTGCCAGCTTCTCTGGCCCCGAGATCATCTAAGATGGACTGATGCAAAGTGGAAAAGTGTTCTGTGGTCTGACGAGTCCACATTTCAAGTTATATTTGGAAACTGTGCAAGTCTTGTCCTCCTGAACAAATAGGAAAAGAACCATCTGGATTGTTCTAGGCACAAAGTTCAAAAGCCAGCATGTTTGATGGTATGGGGGTGCATTAGCGCCCAAGGCATGGGTAACTTACACATCTGTGAAGGCCCCATTAATGCTGAAAGGTACATACAGGTTTTGGAGCAACATATGCTGCCATCCAAGCAACGTTATCATGGACGCCCCTGCTTATTTCAGCAAGACAATGCCAAGCCACATTCAGCACGTGTTACATTCAGCACGTGGCTTTGTAAAAAAAAAAGAGTGCGGGTACTTTCCTCGCCCGTCTGCAGTCCAGACCTGTCTCCCATGGAAAATGTGTGGCGCATTATGAAGCGTAAAATAGGACAGTGGAGACCCCGGACTGTTGAAGGACTGAAGCTCTACATAAAACAAGAATGGGAAAGAATTCCACTTTCAAAGCTTCAACAATTAGTTTCCTCAGTTCCCAAACGTTTATTGAGTGTTGTTAAAAGAAAAGGTGATGTAACACAGTGGTGAACATGCCCTTTCCCAACTACTTCGGCACGTGTTGCAGCCATTAAATTCTAAGTTATTATTTGCAAAAAAAAAATAAAGTTTATGAGTTAGAACATCAAATATGTTGTCTTTGTAGCATATTCAACTGAATATGGGTTGAAAAAGATTTGCAAATCATTGTATTCTGTTTATATTTACATCTAACACAATTTCCCAACTCATATGGAAACGGGGTTTGTACTCTGGTGCGCCTTTTGTATGGAAAAAGACCTGACTAGACTTGCTCATTGGCAGTGCGCCTTATAGTCCGGTGCGCCCTATGGTTGGAAAAATACGGTAGTAAGAAAGATGAAGTATGCACTCTGAGGGCCACATTAAATGACATGTGGGGCCGGGTCTGAGTTTGACACAGGTGGTCTACCTTATGTTGTTCAGTAAGTTATTGTGCAAGAAGAAAGATGTTCCATCCAAGGCTACCTGGAGTCCGCCTCTCAAAGAGGGGCCCCGGTTTGGGATCAAGTCCCATTTGTTGTATTTCTGTGTTGTCCGTCCAAAAAGCTGTCTTCACCCGCCCGTCATCTCTGCAGTGACACGGGGGTCCTAACTGCTCATCCCCTCTCTGGCTAAATCCAGCGTTATCTCCTGGGAATCCATGTCAGCTCCAGAAGTCAGCTCCCATCAGCCAGATGTTGAGCAGTCAGCATGATGGACCGCACACCTCTTTGTGCTGGCCAACATCACAACAGCTGGGGGGGGGGCTTTATGTCCGTCCTGCTGACCCTGCACGTAACAAACATCCCGCATAATCTGCTGCCGTACCCGAACTGTGGACTTCGGCCGGAGAGGAATCTTGCACGATTTGGGTCAGAGTGCGACTCGGTTAAAGAGCACAAAGAGAGAGGAGTTAGGAGCAAAGTCAACACAAAAAGGCTTAAAATGCTGGAAAGGAGATTAGACCGATGGGGACAGCTGGAAGAGAAGGATGACATTTGGACGGGAGGTACTTATCTGGCAGCTGCCTGCATGCTGGCGGGGGCTTAACACACACCTGTATCGCAGCTCAGGGCCGCCATCACATCAACGCACACCTGTATCGCAGCTCAGGGCCGCCATCACATCAACGCACACCTGTATCGCAGCTCAGGGCCGCCATCACATCAACACACACCTGTATCGCAGCTCAGGGCCGCCATCACATCAACACACACCTGTATCGCAGCTCAGGGCCGCAATCACATCAACGCACACCTGTATCGCAGCTCAGGGCCGCAATCACATCAACGCACACCTGTATCGCAGCTCAGGGCCGCAATCACATCAACGCACACCTGTATCGCAGCTCAGGGCCGCCATCACATCAACGCACATCTGTATCGCAGCTCAGGGCCGCCATCACATCAACGCACACCTGTATCGCAGCTCAGGGCCGCCATCACATCAACGCACACCTGTATCGCAGCTCAGGGCCGCCATCACATCAACTCACACCTGTATCGCAGCTCACAAGTCATGATATTGCTGCATAATCATCCTCATAATCACAATAATAGATATGCAAGACAACAGGTGACAAACTCAAGGCTTGGGGGCCAGATGTGGATCGCCACTTCCTCCAAAGCCTGGACATAATACATCCATCCATCCAGCCATCCAGCCAATTTCTACCGCTTATTCCCTTTTGGGGTCGCGGGGGGCGCTGGCGCCTATCTCAGCTACAATCGGACGGAAGGCAGGGTACACCCTGGACAAGTTGATACCTCATCACAGGGCCAACACAGATGGACAGACAACATTCACACACTAGGGACCATTTAGTGTTGCCAATCAACCTAAGCCCAGGTGCATGTCTTTGGAGGTGGGAGGGGCCTATCCCCAGGTGCATGTCTTTGGAGGTGGGAGGGGCCTATCCCCAGGTGCATGTCTTTGGAGGTGGGAGGGGCCTATCCCCAGGTGCATGTCTTTGGAGGTGGGAGGGGCCTATCCCCAGATGCATGTCTTTGGAGGTGGGAGGGGGAGGACATGCAAACTCCACACAGAAAGATCCAGAGCCCGGGATTGAAACTTGACTACTCAGGACCTTCGTATTGTGAGGCAGACGCACAAACCCCTCTTCCACCGTGCTGCCCGGACATAATACAGTAGGTATCAATAAAGTACTGTCATTTTCCTAACTAAACACATTCATTTTTTCTATTTCCATAGAAACAACACCTATGTACTCCATGTAATCGCAAACAATGTTAACTTAATTATGCAAGAATATATCAGCAAACATTCAAACCATTTTTTAAAAATACAAATACTAATAATTTGACATGAAATTATTATTAGTATTTATGTATTTATTCATGTATTTATTAGTATCTATATTAGCTTCCTCTCTTTGTTTATAATGTATATTTTCTATTGGACCTATTTTCTATTTTTATTATTTTTCACTCTCTATTTTTATTCTTTTTTTCTATTTCGATAGAAACAAAATATATGTACTCCATGTAATCAACAATTATGTTACTAGTACTAGTACAGTATCGCCGTACTTATGAATCAAAATCAGTACTGTACTTTGAAAAGTACCAATTCCCGGGCACGTTATTACATCATCACATTGCTGGTTTTACGAGCAGAGGAGCACGTTCGGCAGTGCACAATAACTGAGTACTTAGAAGCAGACACAGTGTGTGGACAGAAATGGGAGAATGGACACATTTTGGCTTAAAAAGGAGGAATAAAGTGAAGTTATAGCACTGAAACACCCTCAGGAAGATCTGCTTTAAGACATGGCTAGCTAGCTAGCAGCTAACTTCCATCTTCAGTTGGCAATGTTTTAGCTACTTTTAAATCACTAATCCTGGTCCGGTGGCCATGGATAAAGTGCTGGCTGTCCAGGGTCGGGATCCAAGTTGGACTTCTCGTCTGTGCATCGGTTGGACACATCTCTGTGCTGCTGACCTGTCTCCACTCGGGATGGTCTCCTGCTGGTCCCACTATGGACTGGACTCTCACTATTATGTTAGACCCACTATGGACTGGACTCTCACTATTATGTTAGACCCACTATGGACTGGACTCTCACACTATTATGTTAGACCCACTATGGACTGGACTCTCACTATTATGTTAGACCCACTATGGACTGGACTCTCACACTCTTATGTTAGACCCACTATGGACTGGACTCTCACTATTATGTTAGATCCACTATGGACTGGACTCTCACCATTATGTTAGATCCACTATGGACTGGACTCTCACACTATTATGTTAGATCCACTATGGACTGGACTCTCACACTATTATGTTAGATCCACTATGGACTGGACTTTCACACTATTATGTTAGATCCACTATGGACTGGACTCTCACACTATTATGTTAGATCCACGATGGACTCAACTCTCACACTATTATGTTAGATCCACTATGGACTGGACTCTCACTATTATGTTAGATCCACTATGGACTGGACTCTCACTATTATGTTAGACCCACTATGGACTGGACTCTCACTATTATGTTAGACCCACTATGGACTGGACTCTCACACTATTATGTTAGACCCACTATGGACTGGACTCTCACTATTATGTTAGACCCACTATGGACTGGACTCTCACACTCTTATGTTAGACCCACTATGGACTGGACTCTCACTATTATGTTAGATCCACTATGGACTGGACTCTCACCATTATGTTAGATCCACTATGGACTGGACTCTCACACTATTATGTTAGATCCACTATGGACTGGACTCTCACACTATTATGTTAGATCCACTATGGACTGGACTTTCACACTATTATGTTAGATCCACTATGGACTGGACTCTCACACTATTATGTTAGATCCACGATGGACTCAACTCTCACACTATTATGTTAGATCCACTATGGACTGGACTCTCACTATTATGTTAGATCCACTATGGACTGGACTCTCACTATTATGTTAGATCCACTACGGACTGGATTCTCACACTATTATGTTAGATCCACTATGGACTGGACTCTCACTATTATGTTGGATCCACTATGGACTGGACTCTCACTATTATGTTGGATCCACTATGGACTGGACTCTCACTATTATGTTAGATCCACTATGGACTGGACTCTCACACTATTATGTTAGATCCACTATGGACGGGACTCTCACTATTATGTTAGATCCACTATGGACTGAACTCTCACACTATTATGTTAGATCCACTATGGACTGAACTCTGACCCTATTATGTTAGATCCACTATGGACTGGACTCTAACACTATTATGTTAGATCCACTAAGGACTGGACTCTGACACTATTATGTTGGATCCACTATGGACTGGACTCTCACACTATTCTGTTAGATCCACTATGGACTGGACTCTCACTATTATGTTAGATCCACTATGGACTGGACTCTCACTATTATGTTAGATCCACTATGGACTGGGCTCTCACACTATTATGTTAGATCCACTACGGACTGAACTCTCAAACTATTATGTTAGATCCACTATGGACAGGACTCTCACACTATTATGTTAGATCCACTATGGACTGGACCCTCACTATTATGTTGGATCCACTATGGACTGGACTCTCACCATTATGTTAGATCCACTATGGACTGGACTCTCACTATTATGTTAGATCCACTATGGACTGGACTCTCACTATTATAATGGCAAGATGGCGGCGCCCGGACGGGCTGCGACACTGCGGTGCTCTTGCTAAAGATGGAACATTTGGCGGAAATGCCGGACAGTTCTGCAGACTTCATGGCTGGCTCGCATCGTGGTCACTCCGTGATCACGTACGACCGCCAGACACTTCTGGATATGGACACATCGGGCCGTTTTGGACTGATAGACGCGGGCGTGCTAAACATGCTAACTAGCATGGGAATAATTCGGCGGCTACATCCAGCGGCCTGTGAAGCAGGGGAGTATAGTAGCAGCGGGGGCCGTCTACGGAGCAGACGCCAGCGGTGTGATCGGAAACGCGGATGCCGAGCGGGGCTAAAACCAAAGCGGAAGGCTAATCCCCACAGAACACCACTTCCCTCCACCCTGAAGACGGATTTAAATAAAGGATGCGAGACTACTGGTCTGGGTAAGGAGTCAGTTAAATTAGAACAAGTTTTTTCTGCTTCGAGTGTTTCAGAGTTGGACGTGTGTTTTACTGAGGTGGCTAACTATGATGTGTGCAGTTTATCAAAGCAACAAACAAACAATCGGAAAATTTCCGTCGTATCAATTCCTAGATATGGTCGTAATTATACTAAATGCACTGGGCACAATAAACACAACATTATTAATATTGCTACTACGGATAATTTGATCAAAAATTCCCTGAAACAGCCCACTACCTATAATATAGGTTTTTTAAACATAAGATCATTGTCTCCCAAAACGTTGTTAGTTAATGATATTATCAGAGACAACAATCTTAACGTCATCGGTCTCAGCGAAACCTGGCTTAAACCAAACGACTTTTTTGCGCTAAATGAGGCATGTCCTCCTAACTTTACACATGCGCATATTGCCCGTCCGCTTAAAAGGGGTGGGGGGGTCGCACTAATATACAACGAAAACTTTAACCTTAGTCCTAACATAAATAATAAATATAAATCGTTTGAGGTGCTTACTATGAGGTCTGTCACACCGCTGCCTCTACACCTGGCTGTTATCTACCGCCCCCCAGGGCCCTGTTCGGACTTTATCAATGAATTCTCAGAGTTCGTTGCTGATCTAGTGACACACGCCGATAATATAATCATAATGGGGGACTTTAATATCCATATGAATACCCCATCGGACCCACCGTGCGTAGCGCTCCAGACTATAATTGATAGCTGTGGTCTCACACAAATAATAAATGAACCCACGCATCGCAACGGTAATACGATAGACCTAGTGCTTGTCAGGGGTATCACCGCTTCCAAAGTTACGATACTCCCGTATACTAAAGTATTGTCCGATCATTACCTTATAAAATTCGAGGTTCAGACGCATGTTCGTCAAACTAATAATAATAATAACTGCTATAGCAGCCGCAACATTAATACAGCCACAACGACAACTCTTGCTGACCTACTGCCCTCGGTAATGGCACCATTCCCAAAGTATGTGGGCTCTATTGATAACCTCACTAACAACTTTAACGACGCCCTGCGCGAAACCATTGATAACATAGCACCGCTAAAGTTAAAAAAGGCTCCAAAAAAGCGCACCCCGTGGTTTACAGAAGAAACTAGAGCTCAGAAATTATTATGCAGAAAGCTGGAACGCAAATGGCGCACGACTAAACTTGAGGTGCACCATCAAGCATTTAGTGATGGTTTAATAACTTATAAACGCATGCTTGCCTTAGCTAAAGCTAATTATTACTCAAATCTCATCCACCGCACTAAAAACGATCCTAAATTTTTGTTTAGTACGGTAGCATCGCTAACCCAACAAGGGACTCCTTCCAGTAGCTCCACCCACTCAGCTGATGACTTTCAGCAATTCTTTAGTAAGAAAATTGAAGTCATTAGAAAGGAGATTAAAGACAATGCGTCCCAGCTACAACGGGGTTCTATTAACACTGATACGATGGTATATACGGCGGATACTGCCCTCCAAAATAGTTTCTCTCGTTTTGAGGAAATAACATTAGAGGAATTGTTACAACGTGTAAATGGAATAAAACAAACAACATGTTTACTTGACCCTCTTCCTGGGAAACTGATCAAGGAGCTCTTTGTATTATTAGGTCCATCAGTGCTAAATATTATAAACTTATCACTCTCCTCGGGCACTGTTCCCCTAGCATTCAAAAAAGCGGTTATTCATCCTCTTCTTAAAAGACCTAACCTCGATCCTGACCTCATGGTAAACTACCTTCCCTTTATTTCAAAAATCCTCGAAAAAATTGTTGCGGAGCAGTTAAATGAACACTTAGCGTCTAACAATCTATGTGAAACCTTTCAATCCGGTTTCAGGGCAAATCACTCGACTGAGACAGCCCTCGCAAAAATGACTAATGATCTATTGCTAACGATGGATTCTGATGCGTCATCTATGTTGCTGCTCCTCGATCTTAGCGCTGCTTTCGATACCGTCGATCATAATATTTTATTAGAACGTATCAAAACACGAATTGGTATGTCAGACTTAGCCCTGTCTTGGTTTAACTCTTATCTTACTGATAGGATGCAGTGTGTCTCCCATAACAATGTGACCTCGGACTACGTTAAGGTAACGTGTGGAGTTCCCCAGGGTTCGGTCCTTGGCCCTGCACTCTTCAGCATCTACATGCTGCCGCTAGGTGACATCATACGCAAATACGGTGTTAGCTTTCACTGTTATGCTGATGACACCCAACTCTACATGCCCCTAAAGCTGACCAACACGCCGGATTGTAGTCAGCTGGAGGCGTGTCTTAATGAAATTAAACAATGGATGTCCGCTAACTTTTTGCAACTCAACGCCAAAAAAACGGAAATGCTGATTATCGGTCCTGCTAGACACCGAACTCTATTTAATAATACAACTCTAACATTTGACAACCAAACAATTAAACAAGGCGACACGGTAAAGAATCTGGGTATTATCTTCGACCCAACTCTCTCCTTTGAGGCACATATTAAAAGCGTTACTAAAACGGCCTTCTTTCATCTCCGTAATATCGCTAAAATTCGCTCCATTCTGTCCACTAAAGACGCTGAGATCATTATCCATGCGTTTGTTACGTCTCGCCTCGACTACTGTAACGTATTATTTTCGTGTCTCCCCATGTCTAGCATTAAAAGATTACAGTTGGTACAAAATGCGGCTGCTAGACTTTTGACAAGAACAAGAAAGTTTGA
This sequence comes from Nerophis ophidion, assembly GCF_033978795.1. Classification (NCBI taxonomy): domain Eukaryota; kingdom Metazoa; phylum Chordata; class Actinopteri; order Syngnathiformes; family Syngnathidae; genus Nerophis; species Nerophis ophidion. Next base: position 52,974,217 of record NC_084622.1, read on the forward strand.
TCACATTACGCCTGTACTGGCTCACCTGCACTGGCTTCCTGTGCACTTAAGATGTGACTTTAAGGTTTTACTACTTACGTATAAAATACTACACGGTCTAGCTCCATCCTATCTTGCCGATTGTATTGTACCATATGTCCCGGCAAGAAATCTGCGTTCAAAGGACTCCGGCTTGTTAGTGATTCCCAAAGCCCAAAAAAAGTCTGCGGGCTATAGAGCGTTTTCCGTTCGGGCTCCAGTACTCTGGAATGCCCTCCCTGTAACAGTTCGAGATGCCACCTCAGTAGAAGCATTTAAGTCTCACCTTAAAACTCATTTGTATACTGTAGCCTTTAAATAGACTCCCTTTTTAGACCAGTTGATCTGCTGTTTCTTTTCTTTTTCTTCTATGTCCCACTCTCCCCTGTGGAGGGGGTCCGGTCCGATCCGGAGGCCATGTACTGCTTGCCTGTGTATCGGCTGGGGACATCTCTGCGCTGCTGATCCGCCTCCGCTTGGGATGGTTTCCTGCTGGCTCCGCTGTGAACGGGACTCTCGCTGCTGAGTTGGACCCGCTTTGGACTGGACTCTCGCGACTGTGTTGGATCCATTGTGGATTGAACTTTCACAGTATCATGTTAGACCCGCTCGACATCCATTGCTTTCCTCCTCTCCAAGGTTCTCATAGTCATCATTGTCACCGATGTCCCACTGGGTGTGAGTTTTCCTTGCCCTTATGTGGGCCTACCGAGGATGTCGTGGTGGTTTGTGCAGCCCTTTGAGACACTAGTGATTTAGGGCTATATAAGTAAACATTGATTGATTGATATTATGTTAGATCCACTATGGACTGGACTCACACTATTATGTTAGATCCACTATGGACTGGACTCTCACTATTATGTTAGATCCACTATGGACTGGACTCTCACACTATTATGTTAGATCCACTATGGACTGGACTCTCACACTATTATGTTAGATCCACTATGGACTGGACTCTCACACTATTATGTTAGATCCACTATGGACTGGACTCTTACACTATTATGTTAGATCCACTATGGACAGGACTCTCACACTATTATGTTAGATCCACTATGGACTGGACTCTCACTATTATGTTAGATCCACTATGGACTGGACTCTCACCATTATGTTAGATCCACTATGGACTGGACTCTCACACTATTATGTTAGATCCACTATGGACTGGACTCTCACTATTATGTTAGATCCACTATGGACTGGACTCTCACTATTATGTTAGATCCACTATGGACTGGACTCTCACTGTTATGTTAGATCCAGTACGGACTGGATTCTCACACTATTATGTTAGATCCACTATGGACTGGACTCTCACTATTATGTTAGATCCACTATGGACTGGACTCTCACTATTATGTTGGATCCACTATGGACTGGACTCTCACTATTATGTTAGATCCACTATGGACTGGACTCTCACACTATTATGTTAGATCCACTATGGACGGGACTCTCACTATTATGTTAGATCCACTATGGACTGAACTCTCACACTATTATGTTAGATCCACTATGGACTGAACTCTGACCCTATTATGTTAGATCCACTATGGACTGGACTCTAACACTATTATGTTAGATCCACTATGGACTGGACTCTGACACTATTATGTTGGATCCACTATGGACTGGACTCTCACACTATTATGTTAGATCCACTATGGACTGGACTCTTACTATTATGTTAGATCCACTATGGACTGGACTCTCACACTATTATGTTAGATCCACTATGGACTGGACTCTCACACTATTATGTTAGATCCACTATGGACTGGACTCTCATTATTATGTTAGATCCACTATGGACTGGACTCTCACACTATTATGTTAGATCCACTATGGACTGGACTCACACTATTATGTTAGATCCACTATGGACTTGACTCTCACTATTATGTTAGCTCCACGATGGACTGGACTCTCACACTATTATGTTAGATCCACTATGGACTGGACTCTCACTATTATGTTAGTTCCACTATGGACTGGACTCTCACTATTATGTTAGATCCACTATAGACTGGACTCTCACTATTATGTTAGATCCACTAAGGACTGGACTCACACTATTATGTTAGATCCACTATGGACTGGACTCTCACTATTATGTTAGTTCCACTATGGACTGGACTCTCACTATTATGTTAGATCCACTATAGACTGGACTCTCTCTATTATGTTAGATCCACTATGGACTGGACTCTCACTATTATGTTAGATCCACTATGGACTGGACTCTCACACTATTATGTTAGATCCACTATGGACTGGACTCTCACTATTATGTTAGATCCACTATGGACTGGACTCTCACTATTATGTTAGATCCACTATGGACTGGACTGGACTCTCACACTATTATGTTAGATCCACTATGGACTGGACTCTCACACTATTATGTTAGATCCACTATGGACTGGACTCTCACAATAATATGCTGTGGTCCTCTCCAAGGTTTCTCATTGTCATCCCACTGGGTTGAGTTTTTCCTTGCCCTGATGTGGGATCTGAACCGAGGATGTCGTTGTGGCTCTCTCAGCCCTTTGAGACACTTGGGATTTAGGGCTATGTAAATAAATATTGATTGATTGATGTTCACTATTTTATTTAAGGACAACATTGCAATAATAAACATATGTTTAATGAACCATAAGATTTTTCTGTTAAAAAAAAAACAATAATGCTATTTTTTTGTGGTACCCTTTATCTAAAAAAGTATCGAAAGGTATCGAAAAGTATCGAAATACATTTTGGTCTCGGTACCAGTACCAAAATATTGGTATCGGGACAACCCTAATTGAAACACAGTGTTACTGTTCCAAACTCTGTGCAATGTTACAGTGGGAAAATATATTAAATATACTTGAAAAAAACGTCTGCCTTGTTCTTAACCTCTTAAGTCCCAAGTTGTTTGTTCACATGCTTTTTTCCCCCCTCTTTGCTATTTTGGCTTCTTGGACCCTAATTAGAATAAAAACTAAGAATCATCTTTTCATATGATGTACTTAGTCCATAAGTACACACAAGTGGACTTCATGTTTAGTGACATGCTAATTCTTATTTTTACACTTTTTTCCCCCGAATTCCATTGTATGTTATACTCTTCTGACACCACCGGATGGCAGTATAAGAGTCCACATAAGTGTCCATAAGACCCCAATTCAGTAGTGTACACTGTTTTAGAAACATTAGCTAAAAGGTGCCGTCCATGTCCTTCCACACCACCTCGCACGCAGCTGGGTGTGTCGGCCGCCTTCCACACCACCTCGCACGCAGGTGGGTGTGTCGGCCGCCTTCCGCACCACCTCGCACGCAGGTGGGTGTGTCGGCCGCCTTCCGCACCACCTCGCACGCAGGTGGGTGTGTCGGCCGCCTTCCGCACCACCTCGCACGCAGCTGGGTGTGTCGGCCGCCTTCCGCACCACCTCGCACGCAGGTGGGTGTGTCGGCCGCCTTCCACACCACCTCGCATGCAGCTGGGTGTGTCGGCCGCCTTCCGCACCACCTCGCACGCAGGTGGGTGTGTCGGCCGCCTTCCACACCACCTCGCACGCAGCTTGGTGTGTCGGCCGCCTTCCACACCACCTCGCACGCAGCTTGGTGTGTCGGCCGCCTTCCACACCACCTCGCATGCAGCTGGGTGTGTCGGCCGCCTTCCGCACCACCTCGCACGCAGCTTGGTGTGTCGGCCGCCTTCCACACCACCTCGCATGCAGCTGGGTGTGTCGGCCGCCTTCCGCACCACCTCGCACGCAGGTGGGTGTGTCGGCCGCCTTCCACACCACCTCGTACGCAGCTGGGTGTGTCGGCCGCCTTCCACACCACCTCGCACGCAGCTTGGTGTGTCGGCCGCCTCCCACACCACCTCGCACGCAGCTGGGTGTGTCGGCCGCCTTCCACACCACCTCGCACGCAGCTGGGTGTGTCGGCCGCCTTCCACACCACCTCGCACGCAGGTGGGTGTGTCGGCCGCCTTCCACACCACCTCGCACGCAGCTGGGTGTGTCGGCCGCCTTCCACACCACCTCGCACGCAGGTGGGTGTGTCGGCCGCCTCCCACACCACCTCGCACGCAGCTGGGTGTGTCGGCCGCCTTCCACACCACCTCGCACGCAGGTGGGTGTGTCGGCCGCCTTCCACACCACCTCGCACGCAGGTGGGTGTGTCGGCCGCCTTCCGCACCACCTCGCACGCAGCTTGGTGTGTCGGCCGCCTCCCACACCACCTCGCACGCAGCTGGGTGTGTCGGCCGCCTCCCACACCACCTCGCACGCAGCTGGGTGTGTCGGCCGCCTTCCACACCACCTCGCACGCAGGTGGGTGTGTCGGCCGCCTTCCGCACCACCTCGCACGCAGGTGGGTGTGTCGGCCGCCTTCCACACCACCTCGTACGCAGCTGGGTGTGTCGGCCGCCTTCCACACCACCTCGCACGCAGCTTGGTGTGTCGGCCGCCTCCCACACCACCTCGCACGCAGCTGGGTGTGTCGGCCGCCTTCCACACCACCTCGCACGCAGGTGGGTGTGTCGGCCGCCTTCCACACCACCTCGCACGCAGCTTGGTGTGTCGGCCGCCTTCCACACCACCTCGCACGCAGCTTGGTGTGTCGGCCGCCTTCCACACCACCTCGTACGCAGCTGGGTGTGTCGGCCGCCTTCCGCACCACCTCGCACGCAGCTGGGTGTGTCGGCCGCCTCCCACACCACCTCGCACGCAGCTGGGTGTGTCGGCCGCCTTCCACACCACCTCGCAAGCAGGTGGGTGTGTCGGCCGCCTTCCACACCACCTCGCACGCAGCTTGGTGTGTCGGCCGCCTTCCGCACCACCTCGCACGCAGCTTGGTGTGTCGGCCGCCTTCCACACCACCTCGCACGCAGCTTGGTGTGTCGGCCGCCTTCCACACCACCTCGCACGCAGGTGGGTGTGTCGGCCGCCTTCCACACCACCTCGCACGCAGCTTGGTGTGTCGGCCGCCTTCCACACCACCTCGCACGCAGCTTGGTGTGTCGGCCGCCTTCCACACCACCTCGCACGCAGCTGGGTGTGTCGGCCGCCTTCCACACCACCTCGCACGCAGCTGGGTGTGTCGGCCGCCTTCCACACCACCTAGCACGCAGCTGGGTGTGTCGGCTGCCTTCCAATCTGTCCTTCCATGGCGCTCACCACAACATCCCTCCGCCATTAGACTAATTGAGCTGTATTAATCCGACCTGCTGTGTGCTTTTAATACCCTCAATGGTCATGTTAGCCTCTTTTGATTACCCCCCTCTTCGACCCCTGCGACCCCCGCTCTGATGCAAGCCTTTAATCAATCCGCACGACGCAAAGCGAGACGATGAATGAGATTATTTTGCTGGCGACATTTATTTTGTCTGCTGAATGTTCACGGGCTATGTTGTGATGGTCTTTGTGCGAAATTATGTTTTTTGTGTGCTGTCCAATCATTTAGCAGCCATGAAAAGTGTGGCCTTTCCAGTACGTGTAATTAAGTCTTAGTGGATCATTTGCAGGAATGAATCCTCCTGTAGCCACAGGATTATTGCGACACCTGCAGTCGCTGTCCTGCCTCAGCTTGCACGCAGGAAGTACACCTGAACAAACGCTATGAATGCACTTTGATATTAACCAGGTTTTCATTCCACAAGTCCTGACCTGGACAAAATGCACATGCGGCCCATTATTTTCAATCTGGCCAGCCGGACATTCTACGTGATTCTTTTCGACCTTTAACATCAAAACTGTCGCCGCCATGATGATGTGCAGTGTGCTTTTCAAATGACTGTAAGTCTTCAACTATAGAAAGTTTCCTGCGGCGTTTTCTTGTTAAGGCGGCCGCCTTAACGATAATGAGCCACCGCTTAAACTAACGACCATTTTAGCCAATCAGAAACATCCAAAACGTCATTTCTGGAGGCGGCATAAAACAACAATGGTGGGTCACAGCAAGAAAGGATGATATATGTGGACTAACAGAGGACTGAAGCTACTTTTAAACATGGTTTTGGAGTTTAAAGTTAACAAAAGTCAGCAAAGTGTGTAAGATGTAAATATAAACAGAATACAATGATTTGCAAATCCTTTTCAACCCATATTCAGTTGAATATGCTACAAAGACAACATATTTGATGTTCAAACTCATAAACTATTTGTTTTTCTTGCAAATAATAATTAACTTAGAATTTCATGGCTGCAACACGTGCCAAAGTAGTTGGGAAAGGGCATGTTCACCACTGTGTTACATCACCTTTTCTTTTAACAACACTCAATAAATGTTTGGGAACTGAGGAAACTAATTGTTGAAGCTTTGAAAGTGGAATTCTTTCCCATTCTTGTTTTATGTAGAGCTTCAGTCCTTCAACAGTCCGCTGTCCTATTTTACGCTTCATAATGCACCACACATTTTCCATGGGAGACAGGTCTGGACTGCAGGCAGGCCAGGAAAGTACCCGCACTCTTTTTTAACGAAGCCACGCTGTTGTAACACTTGGCATGGCATTGTCTTGCTGAAATAAGTAGGGGTGTCCATGATAACGTTGCTTGGATGGCAGCATATGTTGTTCCAAAACCTGTATGGACCTTTCAGCATTAATGGTGCCTTCACAGATGTGTAAGTTACCCATGCCTTGGGCACTAATGCACCCCCATACCATCACACATGCTGGCTTTTACACTTTGCATCAATAACAGTCTGGATGGTCTGCTTCCCCTTTGGTCCGGATGACACGAGGTTGAATATTTCCAAAAACAATTTCAAATGTGGACTTGTCAGACCACAGAACACTTTTCCACTTTGCATCCGTCCATCTTAGATGATCTTGGGCCCAGAGAAGCTGGCGGTGTTTCTGGATGTTGTTGATAAATGGCTTTCACTTTGCATAATAGAGCTTTAACTTGCACTTACAGATGTGGCGACAAACTGTATTTAGTGACAGTGGTTTTATGATGTGTTCCTGAGCCCATGTGGTGATATCCTATAGAGATTGATGTCAGTTTTTGATACAGTGCCATCTGAGGGATGGAAGGTCACGGTCATTCAATGTTGGTTTCCGGCCATGCCGCTTACGTGGAGTGATTTCTACAGATTCTCTGAACCTTTTGATGATATTATGGAGCATAGATGTTGAAATCCCTCAATTTCTTGCAATTGCACTTTGAGAAAGGTTGTTCTTAAACTGTTTGACTATTTGCTCACACAGTTGTGGACAAAGGGGTGTACCTTTCTTGTGAAAGACTGAGCATTTGTAATTGGATTTTGATATAATTGTTATTATCTTGATGCACCTGGGGATAGGCCCCTCCCACCTCCAAAGACATGCACCTGCGGATAGGCCCCTCCCACCTCCAAATACATGCACCTGGGGATAGGCCCCTCCCACCTCCAAAGACATGCACCTGGGGATAGGCCCCTCCCACCTCCAAAGACATGCACCTGGGGATAGGCCCCTCCCACCTCCCAAGACATGCACCTGGGGATAGGCCCCTCCCACCTCCAAAGACATGCACCTGGGGATAGGTTGATTGGCAACACTAAATGGTCCCTAGTGTGTGAATGTTGTCTGTCTATCTGTGTTGGCCCTGCGATGAGGTGGTGACTTGTCCAGGGTGTTAATGCCTTCTGCCTGAATGCAGCTGAGATAGGCTACGGCATCCACCGCATCCCAACAAAGGGTCAATCGGTAGAAAATGGATGGATGGATATATTGAAATGTAACACCAATGAGTTGACCGATCAACATTAAGACATCATTCAGAAAATATAAATAACGACAAATAAAGTATTTAAACTCTTAACCCCAACAGGTAAATTGTAAAAAAAAAACAAAACAAAACAAAAAAAAACATGATTTGTTCAATTTCAGAATGTGCTTGTTCTATTTTTAAACAACGAAAACATTCTAAAGTTGTCTTTATTTTTAAGTTATCTTGACGTGATTCCTCCAATCTGGCCCACTCCATGTGGACCCCCATGTGGCCCACTCCATGTGGCCCTCCATGTGCCCCCCATGTGGCCCACTCCATGTGGCCCCCCCCATGTGCCCCCCATGTGCCCCCATGTGGCCCACTCCATGTGGCCCACTCCATGTGGCCCCCCATGTGCCCCCCATGTGGCCCACTCCATGTGTCCCCCCTTGTGGCCCCCATGTGCTCCCATGTGGCTCCCATGTGGCTCCCATGTGCCATCATGTGGCCCCCATGTGCTCCCATGTGCCCCCCATGTAGCCCCCATGTGGCCCACTCCATGTGTCCCCCCTTGTGGCCCCCCATGTTACCCCCATGTGGCCCCCCATGTGGCCCACTCCATGCGGCCCCTATGTGGCCCACTACATGTGTCCCCCCTTGTGTCCCCCATGTGCTCCCATGTGGGCCCCATGTGCCATCATGTGGCCCCCATGTGCTCCCATGTGTCCCCCATGTGGCCCACTCCATGCGTCCCCCCTTGTGGCCCCCATGTGGCCCACTCCATGTGGCCCCCATGTGGCCCACTCCATGTGTCCCCCCTTGTGGCCCCCATGTGCTCCCATGTGGCTCCCATGTGCCATCATGTGGCCCCCATGCGCTCCCATGTGCCCCCCATGTGGCCCACTCCATGTGTCCCCCCATTTTCCCCCCCATGTGGCCCCCGTGTACCCCCATGTGGCCCCCATGTGCTCCCATGTGGCCCCCATGTGCCACCATGTATCCCCATGTGGCCCACACCATGTGCCCCCCCATGTTTCCCCCATGTGGACCCCCCCGTGGCCCCTCATGTGCCCCCATGTGTCCCCCCTTGTGGCCCCCATGTTCCCCACTCCATGTTGCCCCCCATGTTTCCCCCATGTGGAAACCCCTGTGGCCCCCCATGTGTCACCATGTTCCCCCATGTGGAATCCCCTGTGGCCCACCATGTGGCCCCATGTTGACCCCCATGTGACCTCCATGTGGCCCCCATGTGGTTCCCCATCTAAAAGTGAGTTTGACACCCCAGCTCTAAAATCAGCATATTTTTCTGGAAGTGTACGTCCAAATATATGAAAATAAGTAATTGTGTACTGAAGCAATGCAACGTGTATAAGAAGTAGTAAACCAGAGAGGTTACTTACCTAAAGTTGCTGTAGGGATGAATGATCCAGAAGCCGGCAGACTTGAGGCGTTCCCGCTCGTGTTCCACCGCCCTCTCGCTGCCCAACATCCGCAGGGAGAACTTGTTGACTCCCGGCTGGAGCATGGCGCCGAACTGCCGGTGCATGAAGCCGGCTTGGTACAGCCGGGAGTCCTCGGGAATCATCTGCTCGCTTCCTTCCAACTTGATGAAAGTCGCCTGCTCGAAGGCGGCGTCACTCACACACACACCCGCCGCACTCACACCCACACCCGCCACATTCTCACTCTCCGCCGCCGCCGCCGGGCCGCGCTCGCCGGGGGAACTTTCGTCCACGCCGGCGTCCTCCGCCTCCGGGAGGAGGCAGCGCTGCTCCGCCGTATCTGCCCCGGGGAGCCGACGCCCGCTGACGGACGAGATGCTGCTCCTGAGGCGGCGGCAGTCTCCGTTCACGCTGGTCTTCCCGGACACGTCCCGGTCCTCCTCCGGGCTCCGGCAACTGTCGGCGGGGGACAAATGTCTCATCACCATACTTCTCCTCTTCGTGTCCTTGTCGCCGGCGTCCCATTCCGCTTTGTGGCTCATGTTTGGCGGCAGGCTGTAAAGCCGCTTGCGCATGGAGGACTGGAGGCGGTCCATGTCAGCGCATGGAGGACTGGAGGCGGGCCATGTCAGCGCATGCGGGGAGGATGGATGATGCAGGAGTCAGGCCAACATCCACACTTGGGGTCCGGCCTCCCGGCCTCAAGAGGGGAACAGTCCGGCAGCCTGCAGGTAAAAAGGTGTGGAAGACACGGCATGGACGTGCAACATGACGGCCGCGGAGGTGCAGGGAAGTGAGAGCTCCTCCTGGATGTGGAGCTCAAGGAGCTCAATGACACACTGGGTCTCCTCCTCCTCCTCCTCCTCCTCCTCCTCCTCCTCCTCCTCCTCCTCCTCCTCCTCCTCCTCCTCCTCCTCCTCCTCCTCCTCCTCCTCCTCCTCCTCCTCCTCCTCCTCCTCCTCCTCCTCCTCCTGGGGCGGTATAGCTCGGTTGGTAGAGTGGCCGTGCCAGCAACTTGAGGGTTGCAGGTTCGATTCCCGCTTCCGCCATCCTAGTCACTGCCGTTGTGTCCTTGGGCAAGACACTTTACCCACCTGCTCCCAGTGCCACCCACGCTAGTGTAAATGTAACTTAGATATTGGCTTTCACTATGTAAAGCGCTTTGAGTCACTAGAGAAAAGCGCTATATAAATATAATTCACTTCACTTCACTTCACTCCTCATCCTCCTCATCTTCATCCTCCCCCTCCTCCGCCCCCAACTCCCCCTCCCCCTCCTCCTCCTCCTCCTCTTCTTCCTCATCCTCCTCCTCATCTTCATCCTCCCCTCCTCCTCCTCCCCCACCTCCTCCTCTTCTTCCTCATCCTCCTCCTCATCTTCATCCTCCCCTCCTCCTCCTCCCCCACCTCCTCCTCCTCTTCTTCCTCATCCTCCTCCTCCACCTCCTCATCCTCCTCTGTCTCCTCATCCTCCTCCTCTTCCTCCTCATCTTCCTCCTCTCCCTCCCCCACCTTCTCCTCCACTTCCTCCTTTTCCTCCTCCTCCACAACCTTCTCCTCTTCCTTCCCCTCCTCCTCCCTTCCCCTTGAAAACATGCATGCTGTCAACACAAGGCAGTGACAGGGATGCACGTGCACCTGCTTCCAGCTCCATTAGTACACCTGCTCAATGTAAACATTCAAGTATGAACATCAACATCAACATCAACATGAACATGATGTTCATGTTTATGTCATGTTCATGTTCAACATGAACATCAACATGATGTTCATGTCGCTGTGCATGAACATAAACATGTTCATGGTTGTGTTCATGTTCAACATGAACATCAACATGATGTTCATGTTAAACATGAATATCAACATTATTTGGATGTTCATGTTCAACAGGAACATCAACATCATGTTCATGTTCATGTTGATATTAAACATCAACATGATGTTGATGTCGCTGTTTATGACCATGTTCATGGTCATGTTGATGTTGAACATGAACATCAACATCATGTTGATGTTGAACATGAACATCAACATCAGTTTGATGTTCATGTTGCTGTACATGAACATAAACATGTTCATGGTCGTAATCATGTTCAACATGAACATCAACATGATATTCACATTCATGTTGAACATCAACATTATGTTGATGTTCATGATCAACATCAACATGATGTTCATGGTCATCTTCATGTTCAACATCAACATGATGAACATCATGTACAGTGAACATCAACATGATGTTCCTGTTATATGTGGACATCAACATGATGTTAATGGTCATGTTCAACATGAACATCAACATCAACATGATGTTCATGTTTATGTTCATGTGTGGATGTTCAACATCAACATGATGTTCATGTTCATTTTATGTTCAACATCAACATGGACATGAACATAAACATCAACATGATGTTCACATTTATGTTAAACATGAACATCAACATTATGTGGATCTTCATGTTGAACATGAACATCAACATGATGTTCATGCTCAACATGAACATGTTCATGGTCATGTTCATGTTCAACATCAACATGATGCTCATGTCGCTGCACATGAGCATATACATGGTCATGTTCAACATGAACATCAACATCATGTTGATGTTCATGTTGAACATGACCATGTACATGAAAATGTTCAGGGTCATGTTCATGTTCAACATGAACATCAACATCAACCATCAACATGATGTTAATGTTCACGTTCAACATGAACATCAACATGATGTTTATGTCGCTGTACATGAACATGTTCATGGTCATGTTCAACATGAACATCAACATGATGTTCCTGTTGTATGTGAACATCAACATGATGTTAATGTTCATGTTCATTTTATGTTCAACATCAACATGGACATGAACATAAACATCAACATGATTTTCATGTTGCTGTACATGAACATAAACATGTTCATGGTCGTGTTCATGCTCAACATGAACATCAACATGATGTTCACATGTATGTTAAACATGAACATCCACATTATGTGGATGTTCATGTTGAACATTAACATCAACATCGACATGATGTTCATGTCACTGTACATGAACAAGTTCATGGTCACGTTCATGTTCAACATCAACATGATGCTCATGTCGCTGCACATGCATGATGTTGATGTTCATGTTGAACATGACCATGTATATGAACATGTTCAGGGTCATGTTCAACATGAACATCAACATCAACCTTCAACATGATGTTAATGTTCACGTTCAATGAACATCAACATGTTGATCATGTTGAACATTAACATAATGTCCATGTCGCTGCATATGAACACATACATGGTCATGTTCAACATGAACATGAACATCCTGTTGATGTTGATGTTCATGTTGAACATGTTGAACATGACCATGTACATGTTCAGGGTCATGTTCATGTTCAACATGAACATCAACCATCAACATAATGTTAATGTTCATGTTCAACATGGACATCAACATGATGATCATGTTAAACATCAACATGATGTTCATGTTGCTGCATACGACCATATACATTTTCATGTTCAACATGAACATCAACATCATGTTGATGTTCATGTTGAACATGACCATGTACATTAACATGTTCAGGGTCATGTTCATGTTCAACATGAACATCAACATCAACTATCAACATGATGTTAATGTTCACGTTCAACGTGAACATCAACATGATGTTCATGTCCCCGTACATGAACATGTTCATGGTCATGATCGTATTCAACATGAACATCAACATGATGTTAATGGTCATGTTCATCATGAACATCTACATCAACATGATGTTCATGTTGATGCTCATGTGTGGATGTTTAACATCAACATGATGTTCATGTTCATTTTATGTTCAATATCAACATGGACATAAACATCAACATGAACATCATGTAATGATACCAAGTACAATAGAATATATTGTCGATACTACTATGATTACATCAATGTTTTTTTTGCCTCACAAAATCTTTTTTCCTTTTTTTAAAATTCATATTATGTTTATAAAGTCAGTAAGTACGTCCCTGGACACATGAGGAGGGGGGGGGGGGCGGTTTGGCTACAGATGTGCACTGACTTTACTTCCCAGCATTCCATGGAAGCCCTGCCTTGACATTGAGGAGCATATTTGGTTCTGGGTGGCCTC
>NC_084622.1:52992513-53008164 GCF_033978795.1 Nerophis ophidion
CAAGATGCAGGAACCAGGATTAGGGTTAGGGTTATCTATCACTAAGCTTTAGAACTTTGTTGTTAAAATCTCCTTGCACGTCTGTCCCTGACAGCCACATTTCAGGCTCTGGAAACACTCTGTGGGAACGCTGCTTGGTGCCTGGTCTGACCTGCTGTGACTTACATTACCTTAGTAACTAGTAGTTGTACGGTATACAAGTATTAGTATAGTACCGCCATACTAATGAATCATATTCGGTACCATACCGCCTCTGAAAAGTACTGGTCCGCCACACCCTAAGATTTTTTGTTAAAATAAAGCCAATAATGCAATTTTTTCCGGTCCCCTTTATTTAGAAAAGTATCAAAATAATATTGGTATCAGGACAACCAACACTAGTCACTAAAATATCATGCAAAAGTGCAGATTCCAACCATTGAAATACTTTATATAGTTGAAGACTTACGGTCATTAGAAAACATGAGTGCACATAATAATGGCAGCTACAATTTCCATCTTAAAGATCTGAAAAGATTATTTGGGAATGTCCGGCAGCTTACCGGGCCTTAATTTACCCAGGTCTGCTCTATACACTCTAGTGTTTTAATAATAGATTTTATTTGTAAAAAGTACTTTACATTGAGCAAACAACCTCAAAGTGCTAGTGTATTAAAAAAGAAAGATATATTTATAATAAAAATACAAATTAGAACAGCTAATAGCTAGAACTAGTACTGTATATCTGTAAAAGAGCTTCCTTTTTTGTTTTCAAAAAAGGAGGGTTTTTAAGACTTTTTAAAAAAAAGCATCCACAGTCTGTGGTGCCCTCAGGTGGTCAGGGAGAGCGTTCCACAGACTGGGAGCGGCAGAGCAGAAAGCCCTGTTTCCCATAGTTGGTAGCTTTGTCCTTGGAGGTTGGAGGAGGATAGCCCGTTTGGAGCGGAGGTGTCGTGGGGAGCATTTGGGGGTGAGTTTTAGGGATTTGCTGCAAAAATGTGTGTCTCCCAACTTTGGAACCGATTTCAGAGGCAGATACGGCATCGATCCCAGGCTGGGTTTGCACGTTGACTAACCCTGCCGAAGGACCACCTGTGTGCAGACCACTTTGGACGTTCTACGCCAATAAAGACGCAGAAGAGATTGTTTTGAAATGTTTATTGGTAAAAATGGGTGGTAGTTTTGTGTCACAGGCTGATCAAGTCCCTTCCACATCCACTGTACACAAACCATGCAGCTGTGTGATGTTATAACATCTAATATTCCTTAAAGCTGTCACAGAAAAATGAAAAGCTGCTTAGTCAATATATTGATAGTAGTTGCATAGGATAAGAGCCATGCTGTACATACAATGATTGGAACTTATTTCATACTTTATACAATTAGTCAACATTGAAGTGCATTATACTATTTATATCAATACTATCATGATTTCATACATACAGTACATCAATTGAACCTTATTAGGCTTAGAGGGACATTGCAAAGCCCTTGAAATGTAATATTCATATCATAATGATGATTCTTAAGTCATGATATGTAGGAGAGTAATAAAATCGTACAAAACTGCCTCATCGGACCATCGCTCCGTTTTCTACACTGCAGAGATGTTTCATTTTCTGAAAACTTACTATAAAGACGATCTACATCAGGGGTGCCCACACCAGCTACTTCTCAATTGACCAAGTGGAGGGGATCTACCTCATATTTTGTGGAGGGAGGTGTGGCCAGCGCGCCTGCAGGAGCAAAGGTCACCGCCTCTGTCTATGGTGCTGAGGACGAGCACCACCATCAGATAGGGGCGGGGCATGTGCTGACGGCGAGACACAGCTGGCAGGTGATTAGATTTCACAGGTGGTACGTGTTAAATCTGATCATCAGCCGTCTTTAACGGGGAGAGGAGGACTGGAAAGTCCAGTGTCATGTGAATATTGTGGACAAATAAAACCTTTCTTAAACCAGAACAACAGTCTCCAGCTGACGTGTGCCATCTACCAAACCTGCGAGGAGGAAACTTCCACCTATTTATTTATTAAAGAGAGGTTTTTGTTAAAAAGTTAAAGGTGTTTAATGATAACCCAAGCATGTTCCTTTCATGAAGACAAGAATATAAGTTGGCATTATTGTGATGACTTGCATTGATTGGAATCAGACAGAAGTGATGATAATGTCCACATTTTCAAATGGAGGAGAAAAAAAAGCCCTCCTTTCTGTCAAATAGCACATTGAAGTGCTTTTTGCCATCTTATTTGTCCAGCTTCCATACTCCCTTTTATACACGTTACAAGAACTACATTGGCGGAAAACTCTGTAGCTTGCTAGCTTTATGAGACTTATTTTGCTAGCGAATGAAGCAGCGCTTTTATTGTGAAGACAGGAATTGTGCAGTCGGCCTTTAGAGTTTTGACGGCAGGTACGGCGCGAGAGTGCTGAAATAAAGTGTTTCTCGCCTGTAGGTCTAACTTTTGTGTGGTGTTGGGGTCGTGGGAGCCGTTTGCATTTTTTCTTAAAAGAAAAATGATACAATTAATTTTTCAAACTAAGACTCGCTGACTTTGGCTCATTTTCTGAAAAGAACATATGTCAGAATACATATTTAATGACCACACACCATACAGCCACCCTACACATTCCTATTACATATTAGATGTCCGCTAGAAGTGTGGAAATTGATGTTCTGTGTAGCGCACGTGCGCGCACACACACACACACACACACACACACACACACACACACACACACACACACACACACACACACACACACACACATACATACAAACTTCAGAGGGTCAAATGTGCGAGAAAATGAGAGCAGACAGTGTTGACAAACAATGTTGCAACCTTGTGTTTTATGTTAAAACGCTGAACAGATGTTTATTGGGATAGGGTAAACATCTGTTCAGTGTTTTAACATAAAAGTGTTTGATTGTGAGGCATTAAAAGCCACAAAATGCAACAGGTCCATCAGACCCACAAATGCTGGCTGAGTAACAACAATATGAACGTTGCACAGATAATTCCTCTGCCAGTTTCTGCATCCCACAGGGATTCTTCTTTTGTGTTTCTGCACCTGCGGTTCCCACACAAGGTTGCGACATTGTTTGTCAACACTGTGTGCTCTCATTTTCTCGCACATTTGACCCTCTGATGGTTTTATGTTAAAACACTGAACAGATGTTTATTGGGATAAGGTAAACATCTGTTGAGTATTTTAACATAAAAGTGTTTGATTGTGGGGCAATAAAAGTGAAATGGGTTCATCCGACCCACAAACGCTGGCTGAGTAACAACAATATGAACATTACACAAGAGTCGCTGGGGATCAACCTAATGGGCACCCCTGATTATTCTACATGAAGCCACTCTGAGAGAAGAAGACAAAAGGATGCTGTCTCAAACAGAGGGTCAGTATCTTGCATGCCATAGTTTGAGCAGTGCTTGAAGTGTAAAAATAGAGGGAGCAAACACGTCATGCAGTCACGATGGTTTTAAGTTAACAATCACATATTGATTAGAGCATTTCACACTCACACCATAAAATCATAAGGCATGCTGCATTTTAATTCTCTCCCAACCAGACTTTGAATGGCAGTTCCATTATAGCGACTGCTTTGGACTCCATTGTAGTTTACCTTCACCTGGTCAATGCGTGTGTAAGCATAAAGAAACCTGCAAATGACATACAATTAGAGGTTGGCGTGTTGCTCCCATGGTGTCACTTGTACCTTTGGGCAGGTAATGCATATTTATCACCAGGTTGCTCCTTTTTAATAATTGAATACTTACTCTGCAGACGGGCAGCTTAATTTGTATTCCTCTGGCGCAGGTTCTTGTCTTTGTGGTTGTTCGTTGAATTGGTTTTCCTGTGGCAGGAAGGAAATGACATCTCAAGCAATACTCAGAGTAACAAAACACTTCCAAACTTTTAGCCAATTGCAAAGTCTGTTTGATGGATTTCCTAAATGCTTCCATGTGGCGGAAACATTATGCGTGTGATCTGACAAAAACATGACTGCAAATAGGTTGACAGAAGTGAGTACACCCTCACATTTCAGCAAATGTTTTGACACTAAATCAAGGGGCAATAATGATAATAATAATAGAGTTGTCAGTGTACAAATATCCACCTCCAAATAGGGCTGGGCGATATATGGAATACACTCAATATATCGCGGGTTTATGTCTGTGTGATACAGAAAAGGACTATATGGTGATATCTGAGTATAGATTCTCACACAGTTGCAGGCATTACACTACAGGCTCTTCTTCACTCTCTTTCTTGTCTCTCCTTCACACAGAGACAAAACACCAAGCCCACCTTCTTACATACGTCACATACTGTCGCGCGTGCAACGTCATACGCCCTCGCCGAGCAGAGAGCTAGCAGAATGGGTAACGTTAGCTGTGGTGCGAGTGGGAATACGAGAGGAAGAAGATGCCAATCTGGTAACAAATGGAGGAGGAATTAATTCCCATCGTCTGGCGGTTGGTTTTGCTTCAAGCGGGAATATGTTGAACAGACAACCGTAATACATCAGGTATGCGGAAAAAGCGCTGCAAAAAAAAAAAAGTACCAGCACTGCTAATTGTAGCATCATTTGAAAAGTCACCCGCTAGAGAATGAGTGCTTGAAACTCTGCATGCCAACAAATCCGGCCGGTGCCACACCCACAAAATGCCGAAGCAACCTGCACATCAACACCACTTCCACATCAACACCGTATGAAAAAAATAGTCAACAACATAAAGAGATAACGTCCGCAGGAACCTACCACATAGTGAAGGACATACACTATTTGATTTCCAATTATGCAGCTCATTTTTATTTGACAGTTTTTCAAAATATCTTATGTGACATCATGCACAAAAAGTGCACTTTGTTTTAAACTATTGTAGTGTCGTTCTGTACAAAAAGTGCACTTTAATTTAGTGTTGTTTTGATATGTCATCTTAGTGACATCATGCACAAAAGTGCACTCATAGCTTGTTTTAAAATGTCTCTGACAATCTTGCACTTTCTGTTTTGGAACTGACGTGAATGTTTGTGCCACTGTGCCAATAATTGTTTAATAAATACACGTTTGGTCAATTGACTTAGTTGTGATTTCCCTCTCAGCATGAACGTTTAAAAGTAGCATATATGAATGCAGTAAATGATAAATGGGTTATACTTGTATAGCACTTTTCTACCTTCAAGGTACTCAAAGCGCTTTGACACTACTTCCACATCCACCCATTCACACACACATTCACACACTGATGGAGGGAGCTGCCATGCAAGGCGCTAACCAGCACCCATCAGGAGCAAGGGTGACGTGTCTTGCTCAAGGACACAACGAGGTTGGTAGAAGGTGGGGATTGAACCAGGGACCCTCGGGTTGCGCACGGCCACTCTTCCACTGCGCCACGCCGTCCCCAGTATGAAAAAGAATGTTTGAATGTAGACACATAAAATCATCATACTGCTGTGATTATATGCATCAAGTGTTCATTCAAGGCTAAGGAAAAATATGGAGATATATATGCTGTATCGTGACATGGCCTAAAAATATCCAGATATTAATAAAAGACCATATTGCCCAGCCCTACTATAAAGCATTAAATGCATTGGCAAAAAAAGTGAATTTTCTGTCCATGCCTCAATCTTACATTTTTTAAATCAAATGTTGGCCAAGCTGGAAGGAGCACCTCTGTGTGTCACCTTAGTACCCTCGCATGCACCATATGTGCACGTCAGCCAGGAAGTGCCAACCTCGCCCTCAAAAAGGAAGTATGGCAGGTCTCACATGAGGCCTCTTTTTGTTTTTTCAAGAACGCAATTAGCCATTTTCTGCTATTCTTCTGTGAGAAACGTTAAAAGTGATGAATGTCACCTTTCACACTTATGTTACATCGTTAGATAATCGTGTTAAACGATGCCAAAGTGTCATAACCTAAGGTCAATGCATTTTGTGGTGAGCGTGCACGCAGACTTGGAAGCCTCTGTTGGCGAGGTTTTGGAGTAATCTTTTAACAGCAACCCACTGACTGGAAGATCTACTCCTGTGGATATTTCTAGTCTGCAGCCTGACTGCATGTAGTCTGCTGCCTGAAGTGTGTGTGTGTGTGAGTTACATTCTCGTCTATTGCCCTCCCACTTGCTCTGACGTTTATGAAATACTTTCATGTTTATTTGTATTTAGGACATTTTACATGGGACTGTTCAGTCAAAATGGACCAGAAAGAAAGGACATTACACGCCTAACTCTGACGTAAAGGACGGCGACATTACGACTCCTTTCAAGGAAACCCCCAAAAAAAGGTTGGATAAAGAATTATGTTCATTTAACCTTGCCATGCGCATTAGTGAAGTGTGGCATGCAATAACATAAACAGTAACTTTTTTTTATGCAGTAATCAGAGTATGCATGTGTACCGTATTTTTTGAAGTATAAGTCACATTTTTGGGAGAAATTTATTTGATAAAACCCAACAGCAAGAATAGACATTTATAAATAAATAATAAATGGGTTGTACTTGTATAGCGCTTTTCTACCTTCAAGGTACTCAAAGCGCTTTGACACTACTTCCACATTCACACACACATTCACACACTGATGGAGGGAGCTGCCATGCAAGGCGCTAACCAGCACCCATCAGGAGCAAGGGTGAAGTGTCTTGCACAGGACACAACGGACGTGACGAGGTTGGTACTAGGTGGGGATTGAACCAGGGACCCCCGGGTTGCGCATGGCCACTCATCCACTGCGCCACACCGTCCCTTTGAAAGGCAATTTAAAATAAATAAAGAATAGTGAAGAACAGGCTGAATAAGTGTAGGTTATATGAGGCATAAATAAGCAACTGCTATGTTAACCTAACATATTATGGTAAGAGTCATTCAAATAACTATAACATATAGAACATGCTATACCTTTACCAAACTATCTCTCACTCCTAATCCATAAATCCCATGAAATCTTATACGTCTAGTCTCTTACTTGAATGAGCTAAATAATATTTGATATTTTACGGTAATGTGTTAATAATTTCACACATAAGTCGCTCCTGAGTATAAGTCGCACCCCCAGCCAAACTATGAAAAAAACTGCAACTTATTGTCCGAAAAATACGGTACTTTATGTTGTGACCGGGTGAATCTACAGTATCAGTATATAATGTTAATGGACTTTATTATCAATATTTTGTAGCAATGTGTGGGAAAAATTGCAGTGATGACTGAAAGATGTATATATTTAATGACTGAAAGATGTATATATTTAACAGAACATTTTGAAAACATACACTTTGATACTTGTGGAGAAAGTTCAGAACTTAAAATCTTGCAGAGAGACTCAAAAAACAAGTTACTGAAGTGACTGTGGAGCAAACTGTATGCAAAATATACACCAAAGCATATCAAATATTTATTATCTAGACCAGTGGTTCTCAAATGGGGGTCCGCGTACCCCTGGGGTACTTGAAGGTATGCCAAGGGGTACTTGAGATTTTTCTAAAATATTCTAAAGATAGCAACAATTCAAAAATCCTTTATAAATATATTTATTGAATAATACTTCAACAAAATATGAATGTAAGTTCATAAAGTGTGAAAAGAAATGCAACAATGCAATATTCAGTGTTGACAGCTAGATTTTTTGTGGACATGTTCCATAAATATTGACGTTAAAGATTTATTTTTTTGTGAAGAAATGTTTAGAAGTAAGTTGATGAATCCAGATGGATCTCTATTACAATCCCCAAAGAGGGCACTTTAAGTTGATGATTACTTCTATGTGGAGAAATCTGCATTTAGAATTGAATCCCTAGTTATATCTTTTTTCCAAATAGTTGAAGAAAGACCACTACAAATGAGCAATATTTTGCACTGTTATACAATTTAATAAATCAGAAACTGATGACATAGTGCTGTATTTTACTTCTTTATCTCTTTTTTCCAACCAAAAATGCTTTGGTCTGATTAGGGGGTACTTGAATTAAAAACATGTTCACAGTTTAAATGTTCACTGTTTAAATAGTCCCGGCACGAAGCAGTGCACCGCAGCGTCGGTAGTACATGGATGGAGACAGTTTGCCACGATTGCATAATTCTATCAGAGTGTAAGTGACAGTGTATCATTTACACTAGTTTAAGTTTAGGACGTTTGGGCGCTTCACGTTGCTAGTGTATGTGAAGTGCATGCTAACGGCTAGGAAGCTAACCGTGGCTAGCACTTGTGTTTGTGTGCTGCACCGTGACTTAAACAACGGCAAGTTAGACACGTTTAAGTTATTTGTTTATATAGATCCTCTCCCGTTGACTGTATAATTTGGAGAGCGAGTGTGGGACAGTATAGCAAGGTAGTTGCGTGATATTGTTGCTACATCGCTGTGGGGGACGTGGACACGCGAGGTTGGCGTGTCCATTGCACGCGCTTACGGACCAGTCGACAGAGAGGTGACCCAGGACGAGGCTGGTTCTCCTCTTGCTCCAGACTGGACTTCCTCATCTCTACTCCACAACGGGAGGTGTCCCCCTTTGTATAGCAGCAACTCACTACCCCACCCCGAAGTGCACCACCGGTTCATCAGGACCGCAACGGACAATCTTCCATCTTCATCCAGGATGCTTACTAGTTTGTCAACAGTCCTCTTCTCACCAATGGAACTGGACTCACTGGTGAGGGTGGCAGAGAAGAGGACTGTTGACAAACTAGTAAGCATCCTGGATGATGCCAGTCACCCTCTGCATAGCGTTATCAGTAGCCAGAGGAGCCTGTTCAATGCTAGACTGCTTCATCCCAAGTGCAGGACTAATAGACTCAAGAACTCCTTTGTCCCACACGCCATTAGACTGTACAACTCCTCTCTGGGGCGGGGGGAAGGGGGTACTAGGATGACAGGGGATGCAAAACAATAACAGTGCAATACGTTTTCATAACATGGTCACTACTGCCTACTTTGTCTTGTTATATTCTTATTTTACTGTTATATTGTTATTCCAATTGTTTTTATTCTTTTTGTAATAGTTCTCTATTTTGTTTCCTTTTAAACCCCCATTATTTACTTTTTACTCTATTTTAAATTTATCTCAACTCTGTACACTGCTGCTGGAATTTTAATTTTCCTGAAGGAACTCTCCTGAAGGAATCAATAAAGTACTATCTATCTATCTATCTATCTATTCTGGCCCAGCCAAGGGGCCCAGGTTGGACTGTGTGTGTGTGTGTGTGTGTGTTGTGTGATTGGTTTAGTGTGGGTTGTTCTATTGGGGAAGTAGCGTGTGAGTGGGGAAGAGTGATTGAAGTGTCTGATTATTGTATGTTTATTTGGGTGTACAGTAAATTGTTAAACTTTATAAGCAGTCTCCTCTCACTCTCTCTTAGATTAGATTCTTAAATGAATATTAAATAATTGGAGTCATCCCCCCTAAGGTGAAATATACAGTCCTTTATAGGCTCCTGTACATTGGTATTGGGGACAACCTTTAATACAGACCCTGTAATATAGAGAAAAATACATGTAATACATTTAATATGGTAAAAGTAAAATGTTCGTACTTACACTGGTCCAACTGGGTCATCATCTGAAGCAGCAAGGGGAAATACACACAAATGAAGACCAAGATAAGCAATGCAAGTAAGATGAAGAAGTCCCCCCATATCATTGAAGCCAGTGCATTTGATTAGGATGTTTTCTTTTGCATTTTGTCCACATTGCACAGTTTCATGAGGATAAATTGCAGTCCCGTGTAATCAAGCAGGACTAGCATGTTTTAGAATGCAGCACGACACTACATGGACAAATGAGAAATGCCATACACTGAGAAAACAGCAAAAGACCTGCTTTCATGCACAGTCAAAAGGTGTTCGTATAATCAATGATCTTCCTCCAACAGTAAGTTTGGGTGGAAGAAATGAGAGCATATGGGGGTAATTTGAGTCGTTTGCATGCTGTTTCACTGCTGCAACAATAACACAACATGAAAAAAGCATATAAATGCAAAAAAAATTGAAAAGGAGTAAGAATACAGTATCCTAAAGCATGCAGTCTTGCACTTACCACAAACACCGATTAGGTTGGGCAAATGGGAAAAGGGGGATATGGAAGATATGACAACAATAAAATATTTAGCACAAACTGCCCTAATTTAAGGCAATGCAATTAGAAAATCAATTATTAAAATGTTCTGCAATTATTTAGACACATGGGTCATGCTAATATTGTTATTTATATTTGGTTCAAAGGAATATAAAAAGTGGGTGAGAGGCCTGGACATGTGCAGACGCTAATGAACCTTTAATGACCATCTGATCATGTTTGGTCACAGCAGGAGTCAGATGTCTCACTCATTCTTTGCACGCTGCATACAGCAACATGGGACACAATATATCAATTCATGAATGGAAAATGTCAGCAAAGTATCATTCTTACATCATTGATGCCAGCGCAGTAGAATGAAGGGCTCAGTCGGATGTGAAAATCCTTGGTTTGCATTTGCAGCTTTAAAGTGGAAGTGCACATGTTTTGGAATTTTTGTTTGCTTTACAATTTCAAAAGCGATTCAGCTGCTGTTGCAGGAGATATTTTCTTCATGCCGTAGCATGGCGATGTTTTACTACGCTAAAAAAACAGTTCTTCAGTGTTTGCTCTTACAATAGCTTGGTTATTATGCAGGTAATGGAATGTAAATTTATTGCATTTCTAGAGGGATTTAGTGGCAGAATCAACAAGTCAACGTAGGGCTGGGTGATATATCGATATACTCGATATATCGCGGGTTTGTCTCTGTGCGATATAGAAAATGACTATATGGTGATATTTGAGTATACGTTCTCAGGCAGTTGCTTTTAACTGCAGGCATTACAATACAGGCTCTTCCCACTCTTTTCTGTCTCTCCTTCTCACAGAGACTTAAAACAAGCACACCTTCTTATGCACGTCATGCGTGTAACGTCACACGCCCTCCCCGAGCAAAGAGGTAGCTACATGGGTAACATTAGCTGTGGTGCTAACGGTGCGCTGCGAGTGGTAATACGAAAAAGAGAAGGTGTCAACCGGGTAACAAATGGAGGAAGAATGAATTCCCAAGAAAAACAGCACATGGTGCATCGTCTGGCGGTGGTTTGGCTGCAAGTGGGAATATGTTGAACAATTATGCGGCAAAAGCCTTGCTACAAAAAGTAGCAGCACTGCTAATTTGTGACATCATTTGAAAAGTCACCTGCTGGAGAATGAAGAGTGCTTGAAACTGCATGTCAACATCTCTGTTCGGTGCCACACCAACAAAATGCCCAACCAACCATTTCCACATCAACACAGTATGAAAAAAATAGTCAACAGAAGGAGATAATGTCCAAAGTGAAGGACATACACTATTTGATTTCGTTTTATGCAGATCATTTTTATTTGACACGTATTGAAATATCTTGGGTGACATCATGCACAAAAGTGCACTTTATTTGTTTTAAACTATTGTAGTGGCATTCCGTAAAAAAAGTGCACTTTAATTTGGTGTTGTTTTGATATGTCATCTTAGTGACATCATGCACAAAAGTGCACTCATAGCTTGTTTTAAAATGTCTCTGACAATCTTTCACTTTCTGTTTTGAAATGACATGAATGTTTGTGCCATTGTTTAGTAACTGTTTAATAAATACACTTTTGGTCAATTGACTTAGTGGTGATTTCCCTCTTTGCATGAAAGTTTAAAAGTAGCATAAATTAATGCAGTATGAAGAAGAATGTTTGAATGTAGACACATAGAATCATCATACTGCTGTGATTATATGCATTAAGTGTTCATTCAAGGCTAAGGCAAAATATGGAGATATATATGCTGCATCGTCACATGGCCTAAAAATATGGAGATATTAATAAAAGGCCATATCGCCCAGCCCTAATATTAAGAACTTTATTGACACATATTTCCAGGTGTTTGCAGGTCAGATAAAATGATGTCGCGGACTCGATCTGGCTCCCGGGCCTTGAGTTCGACACCTCTGCATTAGTGGCATTGCTAACCACCTGGAACAAGCCGATTGTTACAAACCAGAATACAGAAAAAAAATAAAATGTGTGTTCTTGTCTCTCATAAATAAAGTACTATCTAATCTAATCATAAAGATTGTGAACACTAGGCAAAAATCCACAAAAAAGTGCAGTTCCGCTTTAAATAGTAAAAGTCTCTACTGCTTGAGTTTTCAGCAAATCCCTGGAATACTATTAATCATTGAGAACATTCATCTCCACAACATGGATCACCATCCATCCATCCACTTTCTACCGCATATTCCCTTTGGGGTCGCGGGGGGAGCTGGTGCCTATCTCAGCTACAATCGGGCCACATATCTCGTTAACAACATACAGGGAATTGTCCTGACAAGGTGTGACCTACAGCAAGAGTGCGGGACCACGTCGGACTGAATTATTCAGTGTCAGGTGTGATCTGTCGAGGAGGAGTGACCAAAGCACTCTGATGGTGTGGTGAGTCTGCACAGCACAAAGCACACATCGGCCTTCCTTCCCTCAAAAACGGTGTGCGTTTGTGCGGTGGAGAGCATCCTACTAGCCTGCCTCTCTGTGCGTGCGCTAACTTCACTGCGGCACAGTGGCTGCAGTCTCACACATTATCATGACTAACATCACTTCTAGCAGCCGTGCGTGCAAGCCAGTCTCTGCTTGCTACATTGTGAGAGGAACCCATGCTATAACACAGGATTTCAGCATTACTCACTGACTTCATGCTGTAGGTTGAAGAATATTATAATTACGGACGTTATCGCCGGGGTTTTATGCTCCCGAGTCCAATACCAATCATCTGTGGGTGAGATTGGCTGATACCAATATTGATACTGATCACATGTAATAACAGTACATTTTTCAATGGATTCATGGTGAGTGCTATTGAAAGTTGACCAATATCAGCGGAATATTTAAACTTCAATAAAATAAAGTCAAAGTACAGAATAACTGAACAAAAGTAAAAACTCATATATACTACCGTACTCATTTGAAGTATTCTTTGAGTGTGAAAACATGAATGTGGGAGGGAGCGTGGCCTGCGGGCCTGCCGCGGAATGTTTTTTTTTTGCCAAGACCGGCCTCGAAGACAGCGACAGGTGCGTAGATGGCCCAGGTGGGCCTTGTTATCTAATCCATACTTGCCAACCTTGAGACATCCGAATTCGGGAGATGTGGTGGAGGATAGGGTTGGTGGTAGCGGGGGTGTATATTTTGAATTGAATTTAAATATTTATTTAAACCTGCACAGTTCAATTAAACACAGTTTTTGTTTTTTTTTACATGTTGGCAAAGATATTTATGCAAGGCTTGAAAAGGGGTTGGATGAAGCAGCTGCTTATAATAGCCCAACCCATCTCACTCATTCCACATTTAACATAAACAATATAATACAAGAACAATACTTTATAAACAAAACAAGAAAAAACTCCTGTACACTAACAATACCATGAGACTAGACGAGACAAAACAAACACACACACACATACACACACACACACACACACACACACACACACACACACACACACACACATACACACACACACACACACCTCTCTCCCATCGCTTTGTGCTAAGGGCATCACTCCCTCTCCTCCTCGTACTTCTTCAGTACTTCTTTTTTAAAAAGTGTTTTAAATTGAATCATACTAGAACAGGTTTTTAACTCGACCCCTAAGTTGTTCCAAAGACTGACTCCACGCACTGAAATGCACCTTGATTTTAAAGTGGTTCTAAATTTAGGCAAATATAATTTGTTGTTTCCTCTTAAAGTGTAACTATGGTGATCATCTCTGTCATGGAATAGGTTCTGTATATTGGATGGTAGAGAGTTTTGGGATGCCCTAAACATCATTTGAGCAGTTTGAAAGTTGATCACATGGTTAAGTTTAAGTCGCTTTAAGTCCATAAAGAGTGGATTTGAATGATGTCTGTAGTGAACATTGGACACAATCCTGATGGCCTTTTTCTGCAGAGTGACTAAAGGCTGTAGATGTGATTTATAACAATTTCCCCAGACTTCAACACAATAATTTAAATATGACATAATAAATGAATGAAACAATAACAGCAGAGCATTGGTGTTCAATAGATGACATGATCTCCTCATCATTCCAACACATTTAGCAACTTTTTTCCTCAGGTAACTTATATGAGGTTTCCATGAGATAGTTTCATCTAATACTACACCTAAGAAAGAATTTTGATGAACATATTCTATTGGTGTATCATATATATATACATATATATATATATATATATATATATATATAAAATAATTAGGCCTGCAAGGGGTTCTGGGTATTTGTTCTCTTGTGTTTATGTTGTGTTACAGTGCGGGATGTTCTCCCGAAATGTGTCTGCCATTCTTGTTTGGTGTGGGTTCACATTGTGGCGCATATTTGTAACAGTGTTAAGTTGTTTATACAGCTACCCTCAGTGTGACCAGTATGGCTGTTGACCAAGTGAAGTAAAGTGAATTACATTTATATAGCGCTTTTCTCTAGTGACACGTTTAAAAGTAGCATATATTAATGCAGTATGAAGAATAACGTTTTAATATAGACACATAGAATCATCAGACTGCTGTGATTATATGCATCAAGTGTTCATTCAAGGCTAAGGCCAAAATATGGAGATATATATGGTGTATCGTGACATGGCTTAAAAATATTGAGATATTAATCAAAGGCCATATCGCCCAGGCCCTACTCCAAAAAGACAAAAACATTTTTACATGTTAAAATGCAAAAAAAAAATTAAAAATTATCTTCTTGTCTCTCATAAGGATTTGCAAAAAAAGTGCAGTTCCCCTTTAAAGTTTATCAAGCACTTGTTTTTTGGTGTTGTTTCAAGCAAGCTTTGCTATTAGCATGCCAGCTCCTGACGTGGTCTCGGTCTTTAACATGTTTAGCCTCATCCCCCAGCGATAATGATACCTGATAATGACACTTTAAAATGTATATTGGATGAATATCTTGGAGGAGCAGCTCCACACAGAATAGAGATACATAAGTAGCTGTTAGCCACTAGCAGTCATTGAGAGGCGATTGGCATTTAAAGGCATTAATCAGAAATAGCGATTGCATACTTTTTTTTTTTTTTTACTGACAAGGCACATTCCTGATTATAATCTCTATGTTTATTCTGAATTGTTAGCAATATATTTTTAAAAAAATTGTGGATTTTATTGTCACGGAAATCAATCAAAATGTATTTAAGACAGTGGAAAAAATAACTGTTTGAAAAGAGCTTCCAGTGACTCACCGTCTTGTAAATCCTCAGGCTTCTTGCGCTTTTCGTAAACAAACAGTTAGCATTAGACCATCAAAGGATAGACTGATGTTAGGCGAATATGAACCTAACCCTATAAACAGAGGCTCAACACAGGGCAGCCAAATGGCCTGCGGACTCTAAGCATGGCGCCTATCGTCACTGCTAGCAATCAAGTTGGCTGGCATCTGCACTGGTACATCCCCCGGGTCCAAGTCTCATGTCACCAGGCTGACGATGCTGAGCCATACAGGATGTAGTAGTCTTCTGCTGCTGACTGCAAGCAAGCAGTCCAGGCATGAGTTGTCAATTCTCCAGTCTGGCAGCCGAAAATGGACGAACCGTTCACCCTTATGCAATTGAGTTTGCTGGAGTGTTCATACTAGAGGTGGAA